>NC_088205.1:52814799-52948366 GCF_037126465.1 Ornithodoros turicata | reverse complement strand
CTTCGGTGCCACTGGTGCCACCGGCATATTGGAGATTAAGGGGACGAGGCACACGCTCTTAGGAGTTTTATTTAGCATCAGCCAGAAGCACAATAGAGCAATGTAACTTGGAATACTGTTTACCGCTTTGGTGCCACTTGTACCACCGGCATATTGCAGTTTAAATCGGTCGTTGACACGCTTTCATGGAAGTCATTGAAGTTCTGCCAGAAGCAGAGTGTATCAATGTCCTTTGGATCACTGTTCACCGCTTCGGTGCCACTGGTACCACCGGCATATTGGAGATTAAGGCGACGAGGCACACACTTTTAAGAATTCGATTTAGCATCAGTCAGAAGCACAATAGAGCAATGTAATTTGGATAACTGTTTACCGATTTGGTCCCACTCGTACCACTGGTATATAGCAGTTTAAATGGGTGGTGCACACGCTTCCATGGAAGTCATTTAAGTTCTGCCAGAAGCAGAGTGTATCAATGTCCTTTGGATCACTGTTCACCCCTTCGGTGCCACTGGTACCACCGGCATATTGGAGATTACGGGGACGAGGCACACGCTCTTAGGAGTTTTATTTAGCATCAGCCAGGAGCACAATAGAGCAATGTAACTTGGAATACTCTTTACCGCTTTGGTGCCACTCGTACCACCGGCATATTGCAGTTTAAATCGGTCGTTGACACGCTTTCATGGAAGTCATTTTAGTTCTGCCAGAAGCACAGTGTATCAATGTCCTTTGGATCACTGTTCACCGCCTCAGTGCCACTGGTACCACCGGCACATTGGAGATTAAGGGGACGAGGCACACGCTTTTAGGAGTTTTATTTTGCATCAGCCAGAAGCACAATAGAGCAATGTAACTTGGAATACTCTTTACCGCTTTGGTGCCACTCGTACCACCGGCATATTGCAGTTTAAATCGGTCGTTGACACGCTTTCATGGAAGTCATTTAAGTTCTGCCAGAAGCACAGTGTATCAATGTCCTTTGGATCACTGTTCACCGCCTCAGTGCCACTGGTACCACCGGCATATTGGAGATTACGGGGACGAGGCACACGCTCTTAGGAGTTTTATTTAGCATCAGCCAGGAGCACAATAGAGCAATGTAACTTGGAATACTCTTTACCGCTTTGGTGCCACTCGTACCACCGGCATATTGCAGTTTAAATCGGTCGTTGACACGCTTTCATGGAAGTCATTTAAGTTCTGCCAGTAGCACAGTGTATCAATGTCCTTTGGATCACTGTTCACCGCTTCGGTGCCACTGGTACCACCGGCATATTGAAAATTAAGGCGACGAGGCACACACTTTTAGGAATTCGATTTAGCATCAGTCAGAAGCACAATAGAGCAATGTAATTTGGATTACTGTTTACCGATTTGGTCCCACTCGTACCACTGGTATATTGCAGTTTAAATGGGTCGTGGACACGCTTTCATGGAAGTCATTTTAGTTCTGCCAGAAGCACAGTGTATCAATGTCCTTTGGATCACTGTTCACCGCCTCAGTGCCACTGGTACCACCGGCACATTGGAGATTAAGGTGACGAGGCACACGCTTTTAGGAGTTTTATTTTGCATCAGCCAGAAGCACAATAGAGCAATGTAATTTGGAATACTGTTTACCGCTTTGGTGCCACTCGTACCACCGGCATATTGCAGTTTAAATCGGTCGTTGATATGCTTTCATGGAAGTCATTTAAGTTCTGCCAGAAGCACAGTGTATCAATGTCCTTTGGATCACTGTTCACCGCTTCGGTGCCACTGGTACCACCGGCATATTGGAGATTAAGGGGACGAGGCACACACTTTTAGGAATTTGATTTAGCATCAGTCAGAAGCACAATAGAGCAATGTAATTTGGATTACTGTTTACCGCTTTGATCCCACTCGTACCACCGGCATATTGCAGTTTAAATGGGTGGTGCACACGCTTTCATGGAAGTCATTTAAGTTCTGCCAGAAGCACAGTGTATCAATGTCCTTTGGATCACTGTTCACCGCTTCAGGGCCGCTGGTACCACCGGCACATTGGAGATTAAGGGGACGAGGCACACGCTTTTAGGAGTTTTATTTAGCATCAGCCAGAAGCACAATAGAGCACGTAATTTGGAATACTGTTTACCGCTTTGGTGCCACTCGTACCACCGGCATATTGCAGTTTAAATGGGTCGTGTGACACGCTTTCATGGAAGTCATTTTAGTTCTGCCAGAAGCACAGTGTATCAATGTCCTTTGTATCACTGTTCACCACTTCGGTGCCACTGGTACCACCGGCATATTGGAGATTAAGGGGACGAGGCACACACTTTTAGGAATTTGATTTAGCATCAGTCAGAAGCACAATAGAGCAATGACATTTGGATTACTGTTTACCGCTTTGATCCCACTCGTACCACCGGCATATTGCAGTTTAAATGGGTGGTGCACACGCTTTCATGGAAGTCATTTAAGTTCTGCCAGAAGCACAGTGTATCAATGTCCTTTGGATCACTGTTCACCGCTTCGGTGCCACTGGTACCACCGGCATATTGGAGATTAAGGGGACGAGGCACACACTTTTAGGAATTTGATTTAGCATCAGTCAGAAGCACAATAGAGCAATGTAATTTGGATTACTGTTTACCGCTTTGGTGCCACTCGTACCACCGGCATATTGCAGTTTAAATCGGTCGTTGATATGCTTTCATGGAAGTCATTTAAGTTCTGCCAGAAGCACAGTGTATCAATGTCCTTTGGATCACTGTTCACCGCTTCGGTGCCACTGGTACCACCGGCATATTGGAGATTAAGGGGACGAGGCACACACTTTTAGGAATTTGATTTAGCATCAGTCAGAAGCACAATAGAGCAATGTAATTTGGATTACTGTTTACCGCTTTGGTGCCACTCGTACCACCGGCATATTGCAGTTTAAATCGGTCGTTGATATGCTTTCATGGAAGTCATTTAAGTTCTGCCAGAAGCACAGTGTATCAATGTCCTTTGGATCACTGTTCACCGCTTCGGTGCTACTGGTACCACCGGCATATTGGAGATTAAGGAGACGAGGCACACACTTTTAGGAGTTTTATTTTGCATCAGCCAGAAGCACAATAGAGCAATGTAATTTGGAACACTATTTACCGCTTTGGTGCCACTCGTACCACCGGCATATTGCAGTTTAAATCGGTCGTTGACATGCTTTCATGGAAGTCATTTAAGTTCTGCCAGAAGCAGAGTGTATCAATGTCCTTTGGATCACTGTTCACCGCTTCGGTGCCACTGGTACCACCGGCATATTGGAAATTAAGGAGACGAGGCACACGCTTTTAGGAGTTTTATTTTGCATCAGCCAGAAGCACAATAGAGCAATGTAATTTGGAACACTATTTACCGCTTTGGTGCCACTCGTACCACCGGCATATTGCAGTTTAAATCGGTCGTTGACATGCTTTCATGGAAGTCATTTAAGTTCTGCCAGAAGCAGAGTGTATCAATGTCCTTTGGATCACTGTTCACCGCTTCGGTGCCACTGGTACCACCGGCATATTGGAGATTAAGGGGACGAGGCACACACTTTTAGGAATTTGATTTAGCATCAGTCAGAAGCACAATAGAGCAATGACATTTGGATTACTGTTTACCGCTTTGATCCCACTCGTACCACCGGCATATTGCAGTTTAAATGGGGGTGCACACGCTTTCATGGAAGTCATTTAAGTTCTGCCAGAAGCACAGTGTATCAATGTCCTTTGGATCATTGTTCACCGCTTCAGTGCCGCTGGTACCACCGGCATATTGGAGATTAAGGGGACGAGGCACGCGCTCTTAGGAGTTTTATTTAGCATCAGCCAGGAGCACAATAGAGCAATGTAACTTGGAATACTGTTTACCGCTTTGGTGCCACTCGTACCACCGGCATATTGCAGTTTAAATGGGTCGTGGACACGCTTTCGTGGAAGTCATTTTAGTTCTGCCAGAAGCACAGCGTATCAATGTCCTTTGGATCACTGTTCACCGTTTCAGTGCCACTGGTACCACCGGCACATTGGAGATTAAGGGGACGAGGCACACGCTTTTAGGAGTTTTATTTAGCATCAGCCAGAAGCACAATAGAGCAATGTAATTTGGAATACTGTTTACCGCTTTGGTGCCACTCATACCACCGGCATATTGCAGTTTAAATCGGTCGTTGACATGCTTTCATGGAAGTCATTTAAGTTCTGCCAGAAGCACAGTGTATCAATGTCCTTTGGATCACTGTTCACCGCTTCGGTGCTACTGGTACCACCGGCATATTGGAGATTAAGGGGACGAGGCACACACTTTTAGGAATTTGATTTAGCATCAGTCAGAAGCACAATAGAGCAATGTAATTTGGATTACTGTTTACCGCTTTGGTCCCACTCGTACCACCGGTATATTGCAGTTTAAATGGGTGGTGCACACGCTTTCATGGAAGTCATTGAAGTTCTGCCAGAAGCACATTGTATCAATGTCCTTTGGATCACTGTTCACCGCTTCGGTGCCACTGGTACCACCGGCATATTGGAGATTAAGGGGACGAGGCACACGCTCTTAGGAGTTTTATTTAGCATCAGCCAGAAGTACAATAGAGCAATGTAACTTGGAATACTGTTTACCGCTTTGGTGCCACTTGTACCACCGGCATATTGCAGTTTAAATCGGTCGTTGACACGCTTTCATGGAAGTCATTTAACTTCTGCCAGTAGCACAGTGTATCAATGTCCTTTGGATCACTGTTCACCGCTTCGGTGCCACTGGTACCACCGGCATATTGGAGATTAAGGCGACGAGGCACACACTTTTAGGAATTCGATTTAGCATCAGTCAGAAGCACAATAGAGCAATGTAATTTGGATTACTGTTTACCGATTTGGTCCCACTCGTACCACTGGTATATAGCAGTTTAAATGGGTGGTGCACACGCTTTCATGGAAGTCATTTAAGTTCTGCCAGAAGCAGAGTGTATCAATGTCCTTTGGATCACTGTTCACCCCTTCGGTGCCACTGGTACCACCGGCATATTGGAGATTAAGGGGACGAGGCACACGCTCTTAGGAGTTTTATTTAGCATCAGCCAGGAGCACAATAGAGCAATGTAACTTGGAATACTGTTTACCGCTTTGGTGCCACTCGTACCACCGGCATATTGCAGTTTAAATCGGTCGTTGACACGCTTTCATGGAAGTCATTTAAGTTCTGCCAGTAGCACAGTGTATCAATGTCCTTTGGATCACTGTTCACCGCTTCGGTGCCACTGGTACCACCGGCATATTGGAAATTAAGGCGACGAGGCACACACTTTTAGGAATTCGATTTAGCATCAGTCAGAAGCACAATAGAGCAATGTAATTTGGATTACTGTTTACCGATTTGGTCCCACTCGTACCACTGGTATATTGCAGTTTAAATGGGTGGTGCACACGCTTTCATGGAAGTCATTTAAGTTCTGCCAGAAGCAGAGTGTATCAATGTCCTTTGGATCACTGTTCACCCCTTCGGTGCCACTGGTACCACCGGCATATTGGAGATTAAGGGGACGAGGCACACGCTCTTAGGAGTTTTATTTAGCATCAGCCAGGAGCACAATAGAGCAATGTAACTTGGAATACTGTTTACCGCTTTGGCGCCACTCGTACCACCGGCATATTGCAGTTTAAATGGGTCGTGGACACGCTTTCATGGAAGTCATTTTAGTTCTGCCAGAAGCACAGTGTATCAATGTCCTTTGGATCACTGTTCACCGCCTCAGTGCCACTGGTACCACCGGCACATTGGAGATTAAGGTGACGAGGCACACGCTTTTAGGAGTTTTATTTTGCATCAGCCAGAAGCACAATAGAGCAATGTAATTTGGAACACTGTTTACCGCTTTGGTGCCACTCGTACCACCGGCATATTGCAGTTTAAATCGGTCGTTGACATGCTTTCATGGAAGTCATTTAAGTTCTGCCAGAAGCACAGTGTATCAATGTCCTTTGGATCACTGTTCACCGCTTCGGTGCCACTGGCACCACCGGCATATTGGAGATTAAGGGGACGAGGCACACACTTTTAGGAATTTGATTTAGCATCAGTCAGAAGCACAATAGAGCAATGACATTTGGATTACTGTTTACCGCTTTGATCCCACTCGTACCACCGGCATATTGCAGTTTAAATGGGTGGTGCACACGCTTTCATGGAAGTCATTTAAGTTCTGCCAGAAGCACAGTGTATCAATGTCCTTTGGATCACTGTTCACCGCTTCAGTGCCGCTGGTACCACCGGCACATTGGAGATTAAGGGGACGAGGCACACGCTTTTAGGAGTTTTATTTAGCATCAGCCAGAAGCACAATAGAGCACGTAATTTGGAATACTGTTTACCGCTTTGGTGCCACTCGTACCACCGGCGTATTGCAGTTTAAATCGGTCGTTGACACGCTTTCATGGAAGTCATTTAAGTTCTGCCAGAAGCACAGTGTATAAATGTCCTTTGGATCACTGTTCACCGCTTCGGTGCCACTGGTACCACCGGCATATTGGAGATTAAGGGGACGAGGCACACACTTTTAAGAATTTGATTTAGCATCAGTCAGAAGCACAATAGAGCAATGTAATTTGGATTACTGTTTACCGCTTTGGTCCCACTCGTACCACCGGTATATTGCAGTTTAAATGGGTGGTGCACACGCTTTCATGGAAGTCATTGAAGTTCTGCCAGAAGCACAGTGTATCAATGTCCTTTGGATCACTGTTCACCGCTTCGGTGCCACTGGTACCACCGGCATATTGGAGATTAAGGGGACGAGGCACACACTTTTAGGAATTTGATTTAGCATCAGTCAGAAGCACAATAGAGCAATGTAATTTGGATTACTGTTTACCGCTTTGGTCCCACTCGTACCACCGGTATATTGCAGTTTAAATGGGTGGTGCACACGCTTTCATGGAAGTCATTGAAGTTCTGCCAGAAGCACAGTGTATCAATGTCCTTTGGATCACTGTTCACCGCTTCGGTGCCACTGGTACCACCGGCATATTGGAGATTAAGGGGACGAGGCACAGGCTCTTAGGAGTTTTATTTAGCATCAGCCAGAAGCACAATAGAGCAATGTAATTTAGAATACTGTTTACCGCTTTGGTGCAACTCGTACCACCGGCATATTGCAGTTTAAATCGGTCGTTGACACGCTTTCATGGAAGTCATTTAAGTTCTGCCAGAAGCACAGTGTATCAATGTCCTTTGGATCACTGTTCACCGCTTCGGTGCCACTGGTACCACCGGCATATTGGAGATTAAGGGGACGAGGCACACACTTTTAGGAATTTGATTTAGCATCAGTCAGAAGCACAATAGAGCAATGTAATTTGGATTACTGTTTACCGCTTTGGTCCCACTCGTACCACCGGTATATTGCAGTTTAAATGGGTGGTGCACACGCTTTCATGGAAGTCATTGAAGTTCTGCCAGAAGCACAGTGTATCAATGTCCTTTGGATCACTGTTCACCGCTTCGGTGCCACTGGTACCACCGGCATATTGGAGATTAAGGGGACGAGGCACACGCTCTTAGGAGTTTTATTTAGCATCAGCCAGAAGCACAATAGAGCAATGTAACTTGGAATACTGTTTACCGCTTTGGTGCCACTCGTACCACCGGTATATTGCAGTTTAAATGGGTCGTGGACACGCTTTCATGGAAGTCATTTAAGTTCTGCCAGAAGCACAGTGTATCAATGTCCTTTGGATCACTGTTCACCGCTTCAGTGCCACTGGTACCCCCGGCATATTGCTGATTAAAGGGTCGGAGAACACGCTCTTAGGAATCTTATTTAGTTTCAGCCAGAAGCACAATAGCGCAATGTAATTTGAACAAATGTTTGCAATGTACCAATGAACAAATCACTGGCACCAATGTCATAATGACAAGATATAACATTTTAAGTTCACTGAGATTGTAGCAGAGCTGGACGGAAAATGTCGAACACGCAGCGGCTGATCCCTTTAAAATGTACCAGTGAACAAATCACTGGCACCAATATCATAATGACAAGATATAACATTTTAAATTAAGCGAGATTGTAGCAGAGGTGGCCGCAAAATGTCGAATACGCAGCGGCTGACCCCTTTAAAATAGAACGATGAACAGATCGCTGGCACCAATGTCATAATGACAAGATATAACATTTTAAATTCACTGACATTGTAGCAGAGGTGACTGCAAAATGTCGAACACGCAGCGGCTGACCCCTTTAAAATGGACCGATGAAGAAATCGCTGCACCAATGTCGTAGTGACATGATAAAATAATTTAAAATTCGCCGAGATTGTAGCAGAAGTGTCCGCAAAATGTCGAACATGTCGCAGCGGACATCTTGAAAGTGGACCACCGGTGCCAAAGTCGTAAAATAACGCTTTAAAGGGAGACTTGGGAAGAAAATCGGAAGAAATTGCGTTTGCTTGATGTGTGCTTGTATGCATTCAATGTCTTGTAGTTTTCCCGTGTTTATTCATCTTTATTTATTTATTTATTTATTTTTTGCAACAGTGAGATAAGAGAGGTTGCGCGAGGTGTGCTTGCCTGCCTGCTTGATATGGGCTAGAGAAGGTCACCCTTCCTCAGTCGGCTTCTACGTCGGTTGTTGCTTATTTTCGCTTCCCAAGAGGTGAACAGCGCGAGACCGTGAGCGGGAGGCAGCGCTCAGAATGGCTGGAATGACTAGAATGATTCGGCACAGAATCTAATATGTTCCGACCAATTCGAATCTGATGTGTTTGACATGAGAAGAGGTCTGATGCATGAGCAAGGAATCTTCAAAGAACGAAAAGTCTTCAAAAGACACGTTGTTCCTACGCCCTCTTCCCGGGTGTTCCTATATGCTAGCTCAACGGGGCGCGTACGCATAAAGAATACTCCAAGGGGTATGCATATACAAGGTAGTGATGTTAACCCCTGATATTACCTCTTTTGATAATCGACCTAAGTCTGACCGAACTAAAAAATATCGATTGTAGATAAAGGTGGACCCTCAGAGCGAAAGCTTTTCTTTTCTTTTTTTAATTCCGAGTTAGCGCCGCGAAGCAACAGTGCCTATGAGCGGCGTACAGACGTGGACAGATGGAGAGAGGACATCAGAAAGGAGTGGGGGACAGAGGGTTAGTATGCGTCCTGTGCAGACATTCATCTGGAAAATCTTCGGAAAAACAAGCGAAAACCTCAGACAGCACAGCCGGTAACAGGATTCGAACCCGTGTGACCTCTCAGTCTTGGCGTGGAAAGCGATCATCTTAACCACTATGCCACGGGAGCTGGTAGAGCGAACCCTCACCTGACGACCAACACCTCACCCTCACCTCACGACGATGAGGTGAGGGTGAGTGAGGCCAGACCACGCTGAATGTTCCTCATGAGGACAGTTGTGAGGCACTGTCCCTCATGAAGCCCACCATGAGGGCCCTCATGAGGCCAGTCGTCGTGAGGCGATCAATACTTGAGGGTACAACGTATTCCGTGAGGAGCCTCACAGATGAGGCCGTGAGGCCCTTTGTGAGGAGCCTCACCGATGAGACCGTGAGGCCATTTGTGAGGAGCCTCACCGATGAGGCCGTTAGACCCTTTATGAGGAACCTCACCGATGAGGCCGTGAGGCCCTTTGTGAGGAAACTCACCGATGGGGCCGTGAGGCCCTTTGTGAGGAACCTCATGGTTGAGGCCGTGAGGCCCTTTGTGAGGAACCTCACGGTTGAGGCCGTGAGACCCATTGTGAGGAACCTCACGGATGAGGCCGCGAGGCTTTTCGTGATTAACCTCACGGATGAGGTCATGGGTCCATTAGTGAAGAGCCTCACGGATGAAGGGGGAGAAACCGCATCCCCTTGCTTGGAGAAGATGTGCGGCAGATGACATCATTCTGCGCGGAGGGCCGATGGCAATTCGAAGATGTTCGAGGATCGCCATGTTCCGTTCTGAGGTTCCATTCCTCCATATACAGGGTGGTCCACCAACCATGATAGGAATTCATAGTAAAAAACATAGGCCCCGGAGAGCCATGCGGTCAAGGAATTTTTTCTGCTAATAATTTTTGCCACATATTCTAACATTTTTCTTTCATTTCAATTGACGGGAACTTAATTTCTTGAATTGAACTCCGAACTTTTCCAATGCAACCAGACGTCTCGTTTGCGGAAATGGGTTCCCCGTGGTCATTTTACTCAGTATAGCACATAATCCCACTTGTAATGCAATATGGCAATTGCCGAAATAAATTCGTCGAAAATCCCTGGAGATGAGCCCTTGGATCCGCCTCTTTTTTGACGGCTCTAAGTTTGAGCGCAAAGCTGCGAAGACAGGAGGTTACATTGACACGCCACACGAGGGGGGAAAGGGTTATAAGCCTTCCCCACGAACAAACACGCGCGGTGAGTGCGGGAATCAGAGCTATCTTATCACAAATGAGGTCACCAGACGTGTTGACAGGTAGGGAAGGAAACACATTTTTTTAGCGTTTTGCACTCCGGTCTCAGTGAATGCAGTGAACAAGTAAACGGCAGCGATGGCAAGCACCGCGTATTCCAACCAAGAACAAACAAGGATGATCATTGCTCTAGGGGCTGCAGGTATGGACTATGACAGAGCAGTCCTCATATAGAGTGAAATGCTTCCAGGAACTAGGGTGGTGAGCTCTTGTACCATAAGGAGTGCATTTGTGAGACTGTCCACAACAGGAAGTTTCCATTCTGGTACCCAGAGCCGGTCACACCCAATTACTGCCAGTGTGTCGAACAAACAGACAAGGTCCTGAAAGAAGTAGGATATGATCTCCACGTAAAGTCTGTGCACCCTAGCAGAGTGAGTACAGACATTAAAATGAAGTGTGCTGAGGATACTACACAAGCACAAACTCCACCCACGTGAGCCTTCATCAACATTTCCAGCCAGACCACAAGGAGAAATGGCTGGATTCCTGTAACTGGATCCTATGTCAGACTGAGGAAAGCAGAAACTTTGTGAATAGGGTGATTTGGGCTGATGAGGCCCACTTGTGTCATAGCGCTCAAGTGAGTCGCCACAACGCGCATTATTGGAGCCAAACAAACCTGCGGCTCCACCTCACAACGCGTGGCGTGCATACAGCTGCTCAGTCGTCACGTGCTCCGGGAGAAGTGGGCTGGCCGATTTAGTCCAGTGTCATGGCCCGCCAGGTCTCCTGACTTAACGCCGATGGACTTTTACCTCTGGGGTCGCATCAACGACGAAGTATACAAAAGCGAACCACGATCGCCGGCTGACCAGCAGGGGAAAATCACTGCTTTCTGCTCGTCGCTTTCCAGATCCGAAATAAAAAGGGTTGCGAAAGATACAATTCGGAGAGCCCACCTGTTCATTGCAGCAGATGGCGAACACTTTTACCCAAGCCTTGTGCATGATGATATTTTGCTTTCACGGCTTTCGTTTTGCTTTCAACTTTCGTTTTTTTTTGTTTTTTTTTTTTAAGTTGGTTCGTATTCTGTTGTTCAGGGAAACGTATCCTGTTCTGCATTGAAAGTGTCGCTAATGATAACCTAAGAAAAGTACACAGGAAGTGTGTTGAACGTAAAGAAATCCGTAGCATGTCGAAACAAACTAATTGAAAAAAGAAGAGAGCTGACAGGCGTTCGGGTGCATACAACTCTCTCTCTCTCTCACACACACATACATATACAGGTTCCTGACAATTACGTGGTGCAGAAAAACTGCGAGACCGGTATCCGCGCTCATAGTGAAAACTGCCGCGTACGCACCCAAAAGCAAACAAACGCACTGAGCAAAACACACATAAAGGAAAAAACAGCGCGACCCTCAAACTGGCATGGGCAAAGCTGATACCTGGCAGCGGAATTCTTCTGTCGGTTGGGTTTCTAACCCTTCCCCCTCGTGTGGCGTGTGATTGTAACCTCCTTTCTTCGCATCTTCGCGCTCAAACTTAGGGCCGTCGAAAAAGAGGCGGAGCCAAGGGCTCATAACCACGGGTTTTCGGCGAATTTGTATAGGCAATTACCATTGCATATCGAGTGGGGTTATGTGCTATACTGAGTAAAATGACGACAGGGAACCCATTTCCGGAAAGAATACGTTAGATTGCCTTGGGAAATTTCGCAGTTCAATTCGGGAAATTAACTTTCTGTCAACTGAAATGAAATGAAAATATTACAAATATGCAACAAAAGCTATTGACACAAAAAAATCCCTTGACCGCATATCACTCCGCGGCCTACGTTTTTTACTGTGAACTTCTATCATGGTTGGTGGACTGTATTAAGCCTACCATGAAGATCCTCACAGGTGCAGACATGCGTCCCTGTCATGAGGGACCTTACCGATAAGTCATGACTCTCTTAGGCGGTCACGCCATGTTGTTGCATAAGGTACAACCCCGAGAATAAGGAACAGGATTTCGTTGACATTAAGTCGTGTTTTGAGCGCCACACTATCCATCGTGGCTTCGTTTTTCTACCTGTTTACTGCAATAGCAGCGCCGTTTGGAGAGACCCTGTACTGCGTTTTCGAAAGCGCGTGCAGCTGCTTTCCCCAGGCTACTTTCGAATGATTGCAACGGGACACACGCGTGCTGTGTCGTGCCATGGTCGGTATTTTTGTATTTTCTTTTGAAACAAATGTTACCGCTGCTGGGAATGTAACGAGGCTTTCTTTTTATTTTGACGTCTCTTGTTGTTAACAGCATCAAGCTCAATATAAAGCAGCCTTTACCGGGCTCCCAAAGTCTGTGCGACAGTAATAATGAAGGAAGTACTAAGGAAAGAACTAACAAAGCAGAATAAACAAGTAACAATAAAAAAGATCTATGATGAAAAACCCGAGACTGGGGAAGAGACGAAAAACAGATGTTGAAATTGATAGTTTGTGTGCGTCGTCTGTTTTTCGTCTTTTCCCCAGCCTCGCGTTTTTCGTCTTGGAGTTGTAAGAATTTTCAAAATCTTTGTCTCCTCAAAACGAAGACAGGGAAACTGGAATCCCCGTGACTGTAGCGCGCCTCTGAAATGTAAAAGAAGGAGAAGACAAAAACAACAACAACAAAAAGCACGACCTGATTGCAGTTGCGATTAGTACCATCGTTGTGCCCAAACACTTCAGCTGTGAGCGTATCCTCCGCCTTAGTAGCCTTAGTTTAGTCCGTGTGAAACGTTAGAGGGAGCCAGTCTGTGTGGCTGGTCTTCCGCTCAGATGCCAATACATATATCCTCCGATTCTGGCAGCAGCGTCATATGGTTCGGAGAATCGAGTATGGGATCTCTTCAAGCACTATTCCCCGCCACCACCCGATCATTTCCGTAACGGTACGTCTGCACAGTAGTATTTCGGGCTCCACTTTACTGATGACTGATGACTTTATCACTAGCACCAACTACCGACACACTATAGTTCAACGCCGACGTCTCATGTGAACATGACAGAAAGTTCTTTTGAGGCTCACGTGCCTCCTAGTGACTTGAAGACACGTGAAGCCATGTGGGTCCTCATGAGGTGAAGGTACGTGAGGCTATGAGGGCCCTCATGAGGTGAGTTCGCGTGAGGATGAGGACACGTGAGGCCATGTGTGTCCTTATTAGGCGCAAGTACGTGAGGCGCCGTGACAACATGAGGGCCCTCATGAGGTGAGTGCACGTGAGGATGAGGGTTCGTGAGGCCATGAGAGCCCTCATCAGTTGAGGACAAGAGAGGATGAGGACCCTCATGAGGTGAAGATACGTGAGGCCATGAGGGTCGTGAATAGCCTCACGAGGTGAAGGCATGTGAGGATCAGCATGGTGAGGCCTTTCGGGATCCCGATGCCCTGAAGTGAGGTTTGTGAGGGCAAAATTTGAAATGGAATGTGAGGGTGAGGGCGACTGAGGTTAAGTTACTAGTGAGGAAAATTTGGTGAGAGTGAGTGAGGCTGATAAAGTCCGTGCTTGGTGAGGTGAGGATGAGTAAGGCCGCAGGAAAATGCCCACCTATGGGTGCGTCATTGGCTAGGAGAGCGAAATCTCCCCCACCTCCAGCGCCTAGAATTCGCTGTTGCTATACGTTGGAATATGGTGACGTGATCCGGTTCCAAGGATAAGGAGAGACTCACGCCGATTATGCTCTTTGAATGTCATTTCGTGATAAAGACGCTCGCTAGAAGTAAAAGAATTTCATTTCGTTCTTTCATTGAGCACAACAATTTGAAAATGTTCGTTGACCTGTTTTGTGCCCCTTTAACTCTGGCTCTCGATGCGATTGCAAGAATCGCGCGGCCAGGGTAGCTATCTACGACCGAGATGGGGTCATCGCTTGATCAAAGGCTCATGTACCTAAGAACAATGCAAGAAGGAAGTCAGTCAAAAGGTTAGCCAGCTGTAGGACTTGAACCGACATATTCTGGATTACCGGTCCAGGGCTCTACCGATTGAGTTGAGCTAACACATCTCTCCAACGACGTACCCTTGGAAGTCACTAGAGAGCTGTGTTAGCTTAGCTTAGCTCAGTCGGTAGAGCCCTGGACCGGAAATCAAGAATATGTGGCTTCGAGTCCTACAGCTGGCTAACCTTTTGACTGACTTCCTTCTTTCACCACTTCAAAGTAGTTTTTCACCTCAGCTGAAATTCGCGTTACACAACCGTAACCGCCCAGTTAAACTTTGTTTTTCAATTAATCCACCAAACAAAACACGAGAGAAACTAGTCTGCGATATTTGTGAGGTCTTCCAAGGACACGCTAGGAAATGTCCTTGCGATTTGGTACGAGCTTTACAGCTACTTTATGGACGTTCTTTTCTCCGCGCTGTCGTGTGAGTTGAGTCATCAGCTAGCACGTTTGTCATGTGTCCTGAACAATGCAGTTGGTTCGGCACCGTATTGCAATGGATATTTATCCATTGCAATCCGAAGTCGAACCAACTGCATTGTTCATGACACAGTGTCGGTCGGACATGCTTGCGTTTGTAAGGCGGAATACGCTTTTACGAGGGGTGTTCAAGTCAAACCGAGACTTTCTGTCTCCTGAGCGTACAAATGGCTCTCGCTACTTCTTTTTCGTCATTTTCACACGCGACAGGCCTCCACGTTCAGCACGTGGTGGTCCAAAGTTTGTGTAAAACGGAAGACACGTGCTGGACAAGATGGCCGACAACGAGGTGAGAGCGCACTTCGAACCGCGGATTGTCATGAAGTTTCTCGTGAATGAAGGCGTAAAGTGATCTGAAATTCACATAAGACTTCAGGCGCAGTATGACCACGATACACTTAGCCGCAGCAAAGCGTTTGAGTGGTGCAAACGGTTCCGAGACGGCCGTACATCAGTGCAGGACGATCCCGGCCAGGCCGGCTCAGAGCCCAGTGTCAGAGTTCCTGAGAACATCCAACTTGTGCAGCGCCTGATCCTCAAGGACCGACGGATAACATGTCTCGAACTGGCTCGAAAGACGGACCTTCCTGTCGGAACGTTGAACACTATCATTCATGAACACATCCAGTTTCGGAAGGTTAGTGCCCGTTGGGTCCCGAGGTCCGTGTTTGACCGGCAGAGAAGACTGGAAATCTCCCAAGTGCTAACGTACCGTTTCGACACTGAAGGACAGCCGTTCATTGATCGGATCATCACGTGCGATGAAACGTGGGTGCACCATTTCACTCCTGAGTCTAAACGCGCATCAAAACAGTGGAAGCATTCGGGCTCGCCAGCTCCCAAGAAGATCCGAAGCTGAGAGAACTGATGTTGAGAGATGATGTTGATATCTTTCATCGTTAAGTTCCGAAGCACCCCGTCTGCAGGTAGGGTGATGGCCACGGTTTTCTGGGACAAGGTTGGCGTTGTTCATGTTCATTTTCTGCCCAGTGGTGCCACCATTAATGTACATATTACTGCCAGCTTCTCAGGGATGTGCATAAGGCGCTGAAGCAAAAGCGGCCGGGATTCATCACCAAAGAAGTCCTCCTCCTACAGGACAATGCACGCCCGCATACCACGCAGCTCACGACACGCACCTTACAGGAACTTGGCTGGGAGTTGCTGCCACATCCCCCTTACAGTCCAGACCTCGCCCCCAGCGATTTCCATCTTTTCGGGCCACTGAAGGAGTTCCTTGGGCCGCCACTTCAGCTGCGACGACGAGGTCAAGAATGCGGTCCGATCATGGCTGTTACGCGCTGGTAAGAATTTCTACGCTGCTGGCATCCAAGCCCTCGTGAAACGCTGGGACAAGTGCATTAGTGCAGCTGGAGATTGCGTTGAAAAATAAAACTGATTTCTCGCCTATAAGTTCATTTTACTTTTGCGAGAAATGAAAGCCCCGGTTTCACTTGAACACCCCTGGTAGAATCCACTGACCAAAGAGCACATGAAACCGATCATTCGGTTGCATTCAGTGCAATGGTGCTAGCGACCCAAAAGGGCTCTGCCTGTCGCCGCTCTACTGTAATTAACAATTACTAAATAAATTTTATGTGTCACGTTTATCTATTTATTCATTTACTTCAATTACCCTCAGGGTTAACATACCAGAAGGGAGTGGATTATACACAGGTTGCTTTGACTCAGTTATACACAGGAACACGCTTATGATTCGAATGCAAGTTACGAAGGCACACATAACAATGAAGTAACAAAAAACTTATGAATAGAAATCAGAGCGAGTGTTATCGAATACAGAGGAGGTGGTCATTTAACACATCACTGAAATGTTCTATGGAACTTATGTTGCAGATTGATGAGGGAAGGTGGTTCTAGCTGCATGATGTGCGCGGTATAAATGGGTCTGCAAGTTTATTAGTTGAAGCAGTCGTTGCAAAAACTTTGTGTATGTGGTCGAGTTGTAACGACGTCTAATATGTTCAGGAGAGAAATTCAATTTTTAGTGATTATGATAGTAAATTCTGTGAAACAGAGAAATCTTAGCATGGTTGCGCCGAGTTTGTAATGAGTGTAACAATAAATGACTCTTTATTAGTGACACTCTAGATGTACGATGCTAGCTGCAAAAATTAATCGCGCCGCCCGGTTCTGTAGCTGCTCCAGTGTGTTAATTAGGGTACGACTTCCTTGGCTCCATGCAGCAGATGCGTACTCAAGATGGGGTCTAACAAGACTTTTGTATAAATTTAGTTTAAGGCTACTCTAGAGAAGTTACGTTTGAGATATCCATACTGTGCGATTAGCTTTGTTAACGCTACAGTTAACGTGTCGTTTCCATAAAAGGTTCGGAGATTAGATGAGACCTAAAAATTTGTAAGATGATACATTTACAAGGGTCACGTTATCAACATAATATGACTCAACTGGGGACTGTTTACGGTTTACTCTCCTGTGTTTGCGTTTCGTGACATTTAATTCCATTGACCATTTTCGGCACCAAAGTGAGATCGCTGTTAAGTCGGGCTGAAGGTTATCGACGTCGTTAGTAGTTTTAATTTCAAAACTACACACTCACCGGCATACAGAACGAATGTACGAATTGACGAAACTAGGAAGGTCATTAATATAGATTAGGAATAATAATGGACCACGGACAGAACCCTGCGGCACGCCAGAAGTGACCGGGAGACGAGAAGAGTCATGATTATTGATGGAGACCTATTGAAAGCGCGATGAAAGAAATCGAGCAATCCATGCTAAAATTTTGCTCTCAATACTTTGTTTGCTTAACTTATACAATATGATAATGTGGCACTTTATCGAACGCTTTGGCAAAATCGAAAAATACACACTCTATTTGAGATCGACGGTCAAAAATAAGGGCAGGTCATGTGTCAGCGAAATTACTTGTGCTGCTTATGAAAAATATTTCTGAAATCCATGTTGGTACGGGGAAAAAAATGAGTGAAATTCCAAACCATTGACTAAGTGTGAAAAGGTCGTGTGTTCGAGAATTTTACATGGCACTGGTTAGTGAAATAGGCCTGTAATTCAGGGGTGAACATCGGCCTCCCGATTTTTACAGCGGAATCACCTTTGCCACCATGCAGTCGCATGACATACATTCTTCATTAAGTGATTACCCAAATAGTTTGGAAGGTACAACGGCTGACGCAAATGAGGTTCCCTTAAGAAATTTGTTGTTAGTTCCATCAACGCTTCTAGATGACGGTAGCTTTACGAGTCGATCACCTTCATAATGCCAATGACGTCAAATACTGTGGGAGTCTTTAGGAGAAAGTTAACCTGGTTACTGTGTGACACATCAGTACATATAAAATGAGTTAATGATTTAGAAAATACATGATTTAACACAGAAGCACACTCATCGAATGGAATCACATTACCGCCTGGTCGCTGCGGCTTAATGCTACGTTCACTGTTGTCTCTAAAAACACTCCAAAATTTCTTAGGGTTCTTTTTTAGCATTGTCGGCAGAATGTGTTTGAAGAAAGTATCCTTTCCAGTTTTATCTTCTTCTTTGTGCAGTTGTTCGGCGTCATAGTATGCAGTCCAATGTTCAGCATTGCCAGGTTCAGCATTGCCACGTTCTGTCATATTCATGGGTTACCTGCCAGACCAGATAGCAAGCACGCGCGAAGTCAACATTAACAACTGCCATTGTACCCTACACTGTACGTACCCTTGTACCGTGTATTGTGGAACTTCCACTCTGTGACTGTAATGACCGCGACTACTCCGCCCTGTATAATGGAACCAGTTTATTCCGAGGACACACGAAGACTAACTAGAACGTTCCTCCAAAAAGGAAAAAGAAGCCAACAACCTCGTGATGGCAGCTGTCCTCCTCCTCTTCGTTCCACTAACCCATAACATCCTCCCCTGCCCAAACTATGCAAACACAACACAACTCATTGTTCAATCACTGCGAGAGGATACGGGCCGACGAGCAACCGCACCACTGGGAAGCTTCACCTGGCACAACCGCACGTTACCGTCGCGCCCCGTGTACCGCTCAACGATCCTTACGAGTCTCCACATTTGTCTGGGGAGCTTTTCTTCGTGCAGAAGGACCACGTCGCCTTCTCGAAGGGCCGTTGATTTGTTTGGAGTCCGGTACTCGTGAGCCGACCTCAACTGAAGTAAATATTCTCTTCTCCACCTTTTTCATAAGTTGTCCACCATTATCTGTCGGTCTCCACCTTTTAACTGTGCCGTCGGCTGTTGAAGTCGTTGCTTCCGTTGCTGGTTGTTCCGGTAGCGCCGTTAAAGTTCTGCCCACTTGCAAGTGCGCCTGTGTCAGAGCAGCTCGTTCTTCAGGGGATGAATGTAGATAAGTGAGAGGTCTGGAATTGACGGTGGCCTCTACCTGGTGCAGGAATGTTGTCATTTCTTAGAACGTTAGGCTCTGTTTCCCCAACGTGCGTCGTAGATTATTCTTAGCTATCCGCACCATGCGCTCCCACATGCCGCCCCACCAAGCCCCCTTTTCCACGATGAATTTCCAGCTGATTCGTCTCGTCGATAAGAAGTCCTGAGACTCTGTTCTCCGAATTACTTTGAACATGTCTCCCAGATCTTTCGCCGCTTTCTTAAATGTGAGGGCATTGTCGCTGTACATGACGGCGGGAGTTCCTCTTCTTGATGCGAACCGACGAAATGCCAGGATGAAGGCCCTAGCTGTCAGGTCACTGACCAGCTCCAGGTGTATCGCCCTTATGGTGGCGCACGTAAACAGCTCAATGAAGGACCTTGATGTTTGATAAGAGTCCCGAAAGCGTTTAACATACACGGCGCCGGCGAAGTCTACTCCTGTCGTTTCAAAGGGGTGTGTGGCACTCACTCTGTCGGCTGGTAAAGTAGCCGTCGGTGCGGTTGCTGGACGTGCTGGAAACGTACGCATGTACTGCAACTATGTATAACAGACTTCACCACCTGTCTGGCTTGTGGAATCCAAAACTTGTCTCGTAATGTGGCCAGGGTGACTTGTACCCCTCCATGCAATGTCCGTCGATGAGCAGTTACAGCTAGGAGCCTGAATAAAGCGGGCGACTTCGGCAGCATGATTGGGTGCTTGACTTCTTCTGTGCTGTCGGAGAACTGCAGTCGCCCTGTCAAACGCATCACGCCCTTTTTATCTAGAAAGGGATGCAGTTGCTTTATTTTTGACGATTCAGTGACGTTCTTGCTTTGGCTCAAAGTCAAAACTTCTTCATACGCTTCGCGCTGGGTGTGTTTAACCCAGTACTGTTCGGAGTCCTCCACTTCAACCACTGTGAGGGGTCCAATGCACCGTTCCCTGTGGCGACAGTTTCGCAAGAACCGCTTGATCCAAGCCGTAACGCGCAATACGCGATTGTAGCTCGAGTATCTGGAGAACTCAAACAATATAGGGAGGTCTTCTGTGTTATCTGCGATCAGAACCGCCGCTTTGCACTTTTCTTCTTCTACACTACCTAAGTTAGTAGCGTTATTTACGTCGTGCTGTGGCCAAGCTGCGCTGGATTTGGAAAGCAAGTCGGGGCTGTCAAACCATTGCTTGTTCTGCGTCAATGCTTTTACTGTGAGTCCTCTGGTAATTCCGTCTGCGGGATTCTCCGAACCGGGACAATGCTTCCATTGTTGACGATGGCTATTCTCTTGAATTTCTACAACTCTGTTTCGGACAAATGGCTTCCACTTGATTGCTTCGCCCTGAATCCAGCTCAGTGTGATCTTTTAATCTGTCCAAAAGATAGCCTCAGTGATGAGTCCACCTAAAGCCTGATTCAAAAACTTTGCAATGCGTACACCAATTAAGGCCCCCATCAACTCGAGCCTTGGTGGCGTTATCTTCTTCAGTGGTGCTACGCGTGATTTTGCAAACTGTAGACAGACTTTAGTCTCGCCAGTCTCGCTGGTGATTCCGATGAAGGCACATGTTCCATAGGCGAGTGGGCTGGCATCCGTGAATACATGGAGTTGTGCAGTATGCTTTACTCCACTGCATGGAAGTGGACATCGCTCTTTACAGACCTTCCGCAGATCTGTTAACTCGGCTCACCACGCGTGCCACATCTTGGCCCGTTCCCCAGGCAGCTCCGTGTCCCAGTCCAGCCTTGCCTTCCAAAGCTCTTGGAAAAGAATCTTCACCCGGATTATATATGGTGACAGGAATCCCAGCGGAGAAACAGTCTAGCTGAAGCTTTTAATACGGACCGCTTGTTGTCCATGATTCCCGCCATGACTTCTATGAGATGCTCAACTAAAAACCGGAATCTGTCCATCTTTCTGTCCCAGACTACTCTAAGGACTTTTGTCTGATGCGCAGGCTCTCTCAGGGACTTCTCCTCGTCAATCCGGCTATCTTTGGCTTCCACAAAAATACCCTGTAGTTCTTCAGAGTTCTACGCCCATTTGCTTAATATCATATCCGCCTTCTGCAGGATTTCTTGAGCCTTAGTGATTAACTGCTTTTCTTCGTTTACTATGTCTGTTCCGATCAGCAGGTCGTCGACGTAAAACTAGTTGCTCAAGTCATAGACAAGGTCCTTGTTCGGTCCCTCTACTGATGTTAGGTGATGCCGCGGGGTGGCATTCAGCCGGAAGGGACTTGCACTAGTCCCGAACGGAACTCGCGTCATTCGCCAACACTCGAAGTCGGGCAGCGTGGCGCCTTGCGTTGGCGACTCCGACAACCGTAAGAACCGAATCGGCGTCCCGATCGGCCTCACGAATTCCAATTTGGAGGAACGCCTTCTGAATGTCCGCAGTGATTGCCACTCTGTACATCCGAAAACGCAGTAAGATGTGTACAAGGTCAGGTGTTAACCTAGGCCCCTTTTCTAAGTGGTCGTTGAGGGAGGTTGCTCATACCGCGTGTACGGAAGCATCGACAACCATTCGAACCTTTGTGGTGGTCGAGTCGCTTCTGAACACTGCTCTGTGAGGAATGTAGTAGACCCTACCAGAGCTCGGTGTCTCAGTCGTGACCTTTTCAGCGTGGCCGTTTTGCAGGTATGCTCTTATAACTAGAGGTGAGTGCGGGTAAGCAAACTTGAACCCGCACCCGCACAGTACCCGCGCGTGTGTGACCCGCACTCACACCCGCAAGAATTTACCCTTATGAAAAAAGTTTTCTATATTGTATAGAGTTTGTAAACAAGAACATAGAATGAGACCATTAATCCTGAATAGAGAGTGTATACAGCATTGATCTGGCTTCAATGTGGTTCCTTTCAATAATTGGTGATAGAAACAGATACAAACTGGATAGCAAATTTGAATAGAATCTGGAAACGATATTTTATAGAAACTAGAAACAATATTAGGTAGGAATTTGAGAGCATATTACAAGTCGTATACAATATGAATAGAATCTCGTTTGCATTTTCGATACAGCTTCGACAACTGGTTGACTACGCATAGTTTGTGCCGCCTAGCCGATGGCAGTAGCTCGATAATCTTCTTTTGTATTTCAAAAACCAGGAACATTCCATTTATTTTACCGCCACATCCCACACACTGCGTGCCATCCCACTCCAAACCGAAAAAAAAGAAAAGAAAAGGAGAGAAAAACAAACCGAACACTTGTACACGCACAAGCCTGTGACGTATTTGCAGAAGAACAGATATTGGTAGAATACGCAACGAAATGGCTAGGCCACATGTGGAGCCGTCCTAGCTCGAGATGCAACCACACGGGTGAGGAGAGCACGCATAGATTGTTATTTCGGTAGCGAATAACAGTCACTAAAAATATTTCCTCCAACTGGTTAATATATTACTGCATTAAGGACTGTGTTTATTACTGAAATTACTCGAACTAACCCAGCACAATCTCCACACCAAATTAATGTGCATGCATGGAGCCAGCCTCGTACTATACGATTAGCTACTGCTCTCAGTGAGTTACACTTGGTTTGAACGATGGTATAGACAGTTGAAATAGGTACAAAAATGGTACTTCCGCCCTGGTTTACCTTTTTTATACATACGCTTTTTATAGCTTTTCCTCTGACAGTGTAGAAGCAGCAGTTCGTCAAGTGCAACATTAAAAAGTACTAAACGGTAAATGTTCACGTTGCCTGAAGTGATAAGTCACAATATTTCTATGAGCATTTGTATCTATGTCCATACATGCACAAATCACGTGTATTGGCTGTTCTTCAAATGTACAGCAAAAAACAAGTAAAACATGCGCGTAAATAAGACCTTTCGGCGCCTAGTATTAGCTGTATACAGACTGTATAGAAAATGTATACATTCTAGTTCCTGAATCCTGTATAGAATGTGTATAGAGTTTACCAGTTAAAAACCCTATACAGCTTTTATCTATTTCCTATGCACAAGACTGACACTAGATACGATAGATAGATTATCTATAGGTCCTGTATAGAAACTAGAAAATCATTCTTATTCCCGACTTGCCGGCTGCGTTTCCCGTCGGCGCAGGGTGCGGGCCACCACCGCTCCTGTGGCTATGGGCGACCGGCACTTGGTGTCGGGATAGCTGGCGATGGTTTTCTCGCCGATAGCGGGATTGTGAAAACCGTGGGAGTATTACTAGGATTTATATTAACACGGTTTATTTCGGCACGATTTATTTCGGTCACCACCCGAGGAAAGCACGCATAGATTGTTATTTCGGTAGCGAATAACAGTCACTAAAAACATTTCCTCCAACTTCTTAATATATTACTGCATTAAGGACTGTGTTTCTTATTCAAATTACTCGAACTAGACTATCACAATCTCCACACCAAATTAATGTGGTGCTGCACGTTGCGCATGCATGGAGCTATAGCCCCGTACTATACGATTAGCTACAGCGATCAGTGAGTTACACTTGGTTTAAACGATGGTATAGACAGTTGAAATAGGTACAAAAATGGTACTTCCGCCCTGGTTTACCTGTTTTATACATACGCTTTTTATACCTTTTCCCCTGACAGTGTAGAAGCAGCAGTTCGTGCAACATTAAAAAGTACTAAATGGTAAATGTTCACGTTGCCTGAAGTGATAAGTCACAATATTGCTTTTAGCATTTGTATCCATGTTCATACATGCACATATCACATGTATTAGTTGTTCTTCAAATGTGCAGCAAAAAACAAGTAACACACGTCCGTAAATAAGATCTTTCGGGGCAGGTAGTATTAGCTCTATAGAGACTGTATAGAAAATGTATAGAGTTTACCAGTTAAAAACCCTATACAGCTTCTATCTATTTCCTATGCACAAGATTGACACTAGACACGGTAGATAGATTCTCTATAGGTCCTGTATAGAAACTAGAAAATCATTTTCATAAGGGTAATCTGGGCGACCCGCACCCGCAGCGCTGTCTGTATACCCGCATACCCGCATTGGGACCCGCAAGGGGAAGTGAGCGGTATACATGCGCTCGGCCGCCAGCTCGAACCCCCGTTTTCTTGTTCACCCTCTGGGTGATGAAGATGACGATGCGTACACGATACACCAGCGATTATGGTATCACTGAAACAGGGGAACATGGCCTCGACAATGCCGGTGGGTGGCCTGTCCGCGGTCCGCTTGCTGAAAAGACATCACATTAGTCTGTTAAGTGCATTCCCACCCCAACAGGAATTAAGCCACGCGTTATTACTATCGCGGACCACTTTCGTTCCTCGTCCACTTTACCGCTGTTTCTGTTTTAAAACAACGGGAATTCTGAGTGTTGGCTACGTGTCTCGGACGGCTTCAATCGTATGCCAATAGAACAGCAATTCAGAGAGGATTAATAATCGAGCTCGCCCGACAGCACTTGCCTGCTGCAGTCTGCCACATGAATTTATACGACCAACGACATAGGGCACTGCTGAGCTCGCGTGTGACAGAGAGGGATCACTTAGTTGGCCATGGAGTGCGGGTAATGCGGATATACCCGCATTACAACAACTACAACAATTACAACAACTGCAAAACAAACAGACGTACGTCGTAAGCGACTCACCATAAACACAATGTAAGGACCTGTAAAGCAGCATGACCTCACCTGTGTTTCAATCACAGTGACACGATTACCAGTCAAGCTCGTATGCAACCTGAAAATGATAAATAACTCGCTGAATTGACTCTATCGAACAAAGGTTATCAGTATCAAACCAAAGGTTATCAGTATGAAACGGTTTTGTTAAGCCTTACCGTATTCAAGAACATCTCTCACGGCGGTGGGTGGACTTACGAGGGGGGACCCAAAATAAACCGGAATTGTCCTCGTGAGGGCGGATCCCTTGTAATACAGGCTTCCACCACTAGGTGAGAGTTTTGCGAACTGTTTTGCATTAGTGCACCAGATGGCGTTGTTGTGCAACGCTGCGTTCGGCTTCAGTGAATTCTAGTGTTAGACCCCTTCATTTCATTTGCCTATTTCGCGATGGCTGATTTGCACGAACAACGTGCGGCAGTGAAATTTTGTTTCCTGTTGGGCAAAAACGCATCAGAAACGGCAGTTATGCGACAGACGGCTTACAAGGAGGCTGCTTTGAGCAAAACACAAGTGTACGAATTGATTTCTCGATTCAAACGAAGCGAAATGTCGATTGACGATCAACCTCGTTCCAGACGGACTTCGACCAGCCACACTGAAGTAAATGTCGACAGAATTCGTCAAGCCCTCTTGCAATACCGCAGTCGGACCATTGATGAGCTTGTGGAGTTGGCAGGGATGTTGTAGAGCTGATGTCAGCGAATTTTATCGAACGATTTGCACGTGAAACGAGCTGCAGCGAAATTTCGCCTCGACTGCTCACGTCCGAACAGAGAGAGCTGAACATGGCTGCGTGCCGTGCGTTGAAGGACCAGTTGGAGACGGACCCCGACTTTCTTTCTAAAATCGTAACAGGAGACGAATCTTGGTGCTACGGTTACGAACCCGAAACGAAACAGCATTCTAGTCAATGGAAAACAGCCAGTTCACCACGACCTAAGAAAGCACGACCAGTGAAGTCGCACGTCAGGACGATGGTGATCTGTTTCTTTGATGTGAGGGGCCTCCGCACTCGGAATTTGTTCCGCCGGGTCAAACGGTCAATCAAAGCTCTTATTTGGAAGTTTTAAGAAGGTTGCGCCAAGATCTACGAAAGAAACGTCCCCAGCTGTGGCATTCAGGTGACTGGTTCTTTCACCATGACAACGCACCTGCCCACACCGCGCTGAGTGTTCAGCAGTTTTTGACCAAAAATGGAATGACCCCTGTGCATGACCCTGCCTACTCATCTGATCTCGCTCCCTGTGACTTTTTTCTGTTCCTCTGGATGAAGAAAGTCTTCAAAGGGAAACGTTTTGCCGATGTCGAAGAAGTGAAACAGAAAACGGCACAATCACTAAAAAGCATCAACGTCGACGAGTTCCAAAACTGTTTTGAGCAGTGGAAAAAACGTCTGGTCAGGTGCATTGCATCAAACGGAGATTACTTTGAAGGTGTTTGAAGTTAGAGCATGCAACAATAAAAACACAATTTTTTAGAAAATAATTCCGGTTTCTTTTGGGTCCCCCCTCGTATTGGCGGCGAGACCCTCACTAGGAACGCCACTGTGCCGCCTCTTGGTGGGGATCTTCGTTTCGGTTTCGTTTTTGTTACTTACAGTAAAAACTGTCACATTGGAATGAAAATGCGATTTACTTGGAACACATATGTCGTTTTCGTCATGAATCACCAGGAAATATCAATGCTGGACAGCCTCTTACACGTGCAATGCCTTGATACGCAATGCAATGTGGCAGTACTGCCCGGGGACATCCCCACGACACGGTTCGTTCAGTGAACACCAGGTGGCGACTCCCAAACTTCTCGGCGCCAATGCTACCGAATGTATTCAGTCCGAAGAATCATTCCGAAGAGTATAAATTCATTGATAACACTCAGCTTCACACATACGATCTTCAACGTCTCTGCCACAGTTAAAAGTTTGCGAACGACCGAACACAAACCCGCGTTCGCCACACTCCAGGCCGACGTGAAAGGTCGCGTAAGCGTACAAGAGTGCGGGAGAATCAAACATGTCCACAAATAATTAACTTGCGTTTGTGACGACTGACGACTAACGAGAGAAAGGGTTCACGTATTTTATATCATCATGGAAATGTATATTTGAGATTTAAGGTGTTTAAACGTTTAAAAGTATTGTGAACTATGTGCCTTACATGCGCGGATGAAGGTGCACGGTGGCGGAGCGTTCGAGGAGAGAAGGTGTAAGAAGGAGTAAGATACACGCGTTACCACTTCTCAGCGAGATTCGTACACCTCTTATACGCCTTCCTCTCAAACGAAGGGGTAAATGTCCATCTTTTCTCCTTTTGTGAGGTGTAAATCTGACGTAAAAAGAGTAGAAATGGGAACTCTACCTTTTTCACTCCATGAGAACACCTTTTCGAATAACAGTGTAGACCGCGGATGGCTGCTGCTGCTCGGCCTTTCAGCAATGTGCTCAAATACTGGAATATCTCTGTCTCGTTAAGATGACGATTTTCATGCACGGCCGTTCTGGACTGCTCCCAAAGCCATTGCCATTGCGTAAGCTCACCTGCAAAGGTCATCAGCTGAAGTTTTGGGAGCTTTATTCCTACTTGGGCCTGATGGGTGGTCTCCGCTGCCGATCGCTCCACGGTAGGAATTGCAGTGGTACGTCAGTCATTTAGTTCTATGTCGGAAATCCGGGTTCGGAGTTCTGCAATTGCATTTGCCGCTGACTCTACATACCTGAAGACAGCCTCATATTCCAACGGATGTTCCTCCTGCTTGATCAGCGGCTCAATCTCGTGGTTCACTTTGCGAAGGTCTCTATCACTCTATTCCAGCCGTGCAAGAGGTCCATTAAAGATCGCCTTGCTTGCGCTTAGGGTTGGTCGAAGCTCGTTGACCTCATCGACCAGCTTGGATAACTGGGCACGTCGTGCTCCTCTTTTAGCCTTCTGTCGATCCATGATGTCTTGTTGCAGCGTGCGTTCTAGCGGTGAAGTCGGGCCCCCGGTTTCGGCACCAAAGTATATGTTGTGGAACTTCCACTCTGTGACTGTAGTGACCGCGACTACTCCGCTATCCGCCGTAAGCTGTCGTTTACGCAATGGTCCAAGGAAAATGGCGGGCGCCCAAACCACGTGATCTCGAGGAGCCACTCACAGCGTCCCCGAGCTGCAGCGCGGGAAAAAAGCTAGAGCCCAGGGCGCATGCGCAGACCGACCTCCTTTCCCAACCTCCATCCCCTTCTCTCCTCGGGTTTTTCGTCTCTCCTCTCGTCCCCCCTACCCCCTAGAGTCACTACCCCCCCCCCCCCCCCCCCCCCCCCCCGACTCGTCCGTTTGTCTTCGGCGCTTGCGGTCTTGCTGTAGAGCAACGATCATGCTGTCCCGAAGCAGACAGTCAAAAAGCGATGATGTATGACAAATCAACTTTATTTGTCCTCGGAAACTGCCTCAAAAAAGCTACAGTACATATATTTTTACGTCTTGTAACAGGCTTCACTGGAGCTTTAGGTGCTTCGACATCCAAGGGCCATTCAAAAGCCAATGCTGAGCTATGTGCGTCGTTGTTGCCGATGGCTGCGGGAGAACCAAAACAAAACAAAAATTATAGTGACGATCCGTAACTCTGCACGAAAATAACTGCTATGATAGGCAATCTATCTTGATTTCGTATTTGAACACCAAGGCATTTGTCACGAATGTTCGTAGATCACAGTGAATTAACGGCTGCGACGCGCATGAGGGGCACCTAGCATAACCACACATAATTTGATTAACGGTATATCAGAAACGTACAAGTTACGGCAATGCACTGCACAATGAAACGCCGCTAACGTACCGAGTGACACGTAAATGTTGTACGTAATACACTTTAGCGTGATAAACCTGCATTACTTCCTTCAGTCACAAAAAAGTAATCAAACTTGTCTTACCGTTCACCTGCAGTACGTCGGAAAGAATGCAGACTTCCTCTCTGACGATTTCTGCGTCCTTTGGAGGTGCAGGGATTCCATGTCATGTTCGTCTTCCCGCTGTTGTGACGATGAGGTGGATGTGCCATTCGGTTCTCACATTAGCAGTTCGCCACAATCTAAATCTAAAGCATTCACCCTCAAACTACCCCATAGGGTCTGCGTGCACAACGGTTGCACTCCAAGAGAACACGCGTGGCCGGACAGACGCGATGTCTCCTTTGTCGTTCTTCTTTCTCCTCCGTTCGACTGCTTCCCGTTGAGCGGTTCGCGCGTTCGCATGCTCGCTCCTCAGCCAAATGATTCTCGCCCAATCAGCGCGAAGGAAACTGACGCCAGTTTTTTAGACCAATGAGCATCCAAATATTTATACATATAATGCGCAGCCAATGAGAGATCTTCCTAGTTGGCACGCCGGTGGCGACAATATTTTCGAGGCGGTGCGTTTCGCTTTAGAGCCGGCGGCTGACTCCGCTCTGTATAATCGAACCTCTTATTCCGAGGACAAACGCAGTCTAACTAGAACGTTCCTAAAAAAAGGAAAAACAACCCAAAACCCTCGTGATGGCAACTGTCCTCTTCCTCTTCGTTGCACTAAACCATACCGTGACAAGAAAATACCGTAAAGCGATGCCCTTCTGCATAACTTACACTATACGGTAGTAGCAGCACTCCTCCAGGCGTCTCTTAATTGGAACGCATTTATTTGCAGGTTACGGCCACTAGGAACCACAAGTACCAGCCTATCGCAGAATACATCAGGGTAAGTTGATTGAACTTGCATACGTAACCGAGTAGCTTGGGCGTAGGATATGTGCATTTCCGACATCTGTACTTGTTAAATACAGTTCTTTTTTTTTCATTAATACTTTTGTACCCGTAATAATATTTACAAAATAGGTCATCAGCAGGGTGTGCAAAGGTTTTGCAAAACAACCCAGTAGAAATTTTGTACTGGCTAAGCACTTGTTTTCTTTTTCGGTGATTTAGTGCTGCATGGCGCAACACAACTCTGTGAATGATGCCTTTTCGTTTATTTTTTTTTTCACACTTCCATCACCTTTATATCAGACCCCGCATCGGATCACAGCTCCGGGCCCCACGCTCGCCTTGAGGCGGCCCTGCGACTGCATGACGACATCTGCCATTTCGCGCCATGAAGGGTTTCCACATGCTCTATAACAGCTTCTTGTGGCAGTTAACTAGTTAACTACACAGTGCTCCTCAATCTTCAATCTTGGCTTATCACGATACAGTGGCCGTCCTCTGTGGCTCCTTCGGTGGCGTGTCTTCCTCCTGACCCCAGGTATCGCGGGTTTAAACCCGGCCGAGGATAGTGACTTCTTTGTGGAAGGATACAAGTTGCTCAGACACTCCTGTTTCCGCGTGAGACGTTAAATACGGATGTGTATCCACGTTTCGGCGCACGTTAAAGAATCCTCAGGTGGGCAAAATTAATCCCCAGACCCGACCACTGTTGCGTCGCTCATGATCACAGTTGTCTCGCCATGTAAAAACAGAATTATTATTATTATCCCTAGGGAAGATTTGCAGACATACATGCGTGATTTCAAGCAGAGTCAGGCAGGCTGGTCCGGACACAAATGTGATTGGGCAATAAGCTGACCAACTACAGCGTGGTGCAGGATGCCCATATTTCAGTTAAGCGGCATACCGACTAAGAAGAGCTCAAATATATGTACATAAAAAACAAGCAGTCAAAAAGGTGAATACAAGAGATAAGCTTCGACAATATACCCAATTGACACTAGCAGAAACGCCACGGACGCACAAACGCCACGGACGCACAAACATACAGGAATCAGGCTTCTTGTGATAAGCCAGATAGCGTACAGTGTCCCTCTGTGTGACGCAGTTCACGCTCATGCGCAGTTCACGCGAATGTGCTCATGTTCGTCATGACTAGAGACCGGATTTATATGAGCTAAAAAGTAATGAAATATGCATGCAACTATGCACTAAACCTGATCACAACATGCAGTAAAAATGTGTCATATATGTGGTAAAAACTCGAGCCGTATATGAAGCGATCTCGCACACCGCCGCCGAGACGAGTGCTTTCTAAATGTAAATGTCCTTTTTATTTAACCGGATATCTCGGGGTTACAATGAAAGATAACGAAAAGCGGGGTATTCAGAAAAAATAATACAAGGCCGTGTTTCAATGTTGGAACTGTTGAAGAAAATGTTTGCCACCAGATACCGTTCAATATTGTCTGGAGTAAAGTTCTGGCGCCTGTCAGTCAAAACGTTCTTATAGTTCGGAAATGACCTCTCTACGTGGCACGTTGTGAGTGGAGCATACTTGAAGGCTGAAAGTGGGTGCGCGAGCACAACCTCCGGTACGATGGCGTTAGGAACCGAAGCAAACAGATCGCCAACTACTCGGAGAACGGCAAATCCAGGATTCTTTTGTAGTACGGCGTCAAATTTTCTAACTACCTTTGCGCCAACTGGACTGGTAATCTTTGCGAGCTCCTCGCGTACACCTTTCACCACATCCAAGGATTCCCCGAGCAGGAGGCCTCCCGTTTCAAGCTTCCGGATGGCTCGCGCAAGAAAGACAAAGTGCGTTTTCACTAACTGCACCTCCACAGCTAGCACTGGGTTTTCAAAGAGCGCTTGTGCTTCTCTGACAGCGCTGCTGTCCTCGGAACTGAACGTGTTCACCACGTCCTTCAAGTCGTCGAAGTGAGTTGCATAGCAATCGACTACCTCCAACCAGGTGCCTCAACTTGTGACAACAAGTTCAGGGGGCAGGGGAACGTCTGGCATCATTGCTCGGTATGTTTCCCTTCGACCTGGCGCCTTCACAAAAAGTTTCTTCACGACTGACATCATCTTGTTGACGAGTGGGTAGAGCCCCATAACTTCTTCTGCCACGCGGTTGAGGCCGTGAGCCAAACACGTTACGTGCGCGAGGTTTGGATAGAAAACCTTCAGAGTGTCAGCAGCCTTTATCATGTACGCAGCTGCATATGTGTAAAATATCCTAAAGTTCTCTCCACCCCCATCGGGCCAGAGTAGCTTGAGAGCATCGTTTACGAATCTAGCTACAGTGCCATGGTTTGTTTTCTCAAGTGTTCGACTCGCAAGAAGATAAGGCCTGGACCTTTGATTTTCATCAAGTTTTCCAACAACAAGATGCGCCACGTAGCGACCGCAAGCGTCCGTCGTCTCACCTGCAACAGCCCACATTGGGCCGTTTCCAACAGAAGACCTTATTTCGTTCACGGCTTTCTCGTACAAAAGAGGCGGGTAATTCTTGCGGAGAGTTGGCTCTGCTGGTATCTTCCTGTGAGTATATACTTCTCAAGGCATTTTCTTAGCGTCGGGTTTACGAGTTTGCACCACGGAATATTAGCCGCGACAAAGGCTTCAGAGAGGTCCGCTCGAGAGCTCGCAGCGTGGGAAAGTGGGGGTCGTGAAGTCCGGCTCCTCTTTGCCTTTTCAGAAATGTGGCACTGGGACCTCACATGCTGATCCACTTGGAACTTCCTCTCTGCATTGACCTATAAGAGAGAGAAAAAAAGAAAAATTGACTCAGGAAACATAAACATAAAAAAAAACAGGAATAAACAGCCGTGGCAATGAATTTCTATGAAATAAATACTAAAGAACGACCTTAATTTTGCGTCGTTAATAAGCGTCTACGCGCGTACATTGCGCCGCAAAGCGAGCCCCATTTACGCATATTTGCTTGAGAGATTCTCGTTCGTAATCCTCCCCAATGCATGAAAGCCCATGCCTTGTAAACGTCAAGGGATGAGGGCGGGAGGGATATATGTTTATTTCGGAAAGGTCAGCCTGACCGCGATGGTACGATACTGTACGGTTCCCCAATGCTCCACCTACTGCACTGAACGCGGAATAAACGTGTAAAAGCAGACGACGTGTCCACACCGTGGTAGTTCTCTGTTCTCCGCAGCGCGCCGACACCGTTCGATCTCGGAGCGAATACCCAGCCCCAATTGATAGCACCCCGGAAACAGCTGCTGTGTTCAGGTCCATACAATATGACATGCTATCTAGTGGGCCCTCAGTACCTACAACGGCCTTCAGCAAGCACACTTTGCATTGCAGCGTAATTTCGTTCCGTAATCCATTTCTCTTTTCTTACGTTATCTCCATGTGTGCAAGTGTGCAGTTGACCGGACTGTGGATTCCCAGCGCTTGAAATCTGTTGAACAAGTGCACATAGCCCACAATGCTTCGCCCTTCAATAACACAGGGTCCGTTTCCGGACGTTCCTGCAGACACGTCTTGCGTACTGTCGCTTCTGCTAGCTCTCGATTGCCTGATTCGTGAGAGTCTGATACTACTGAAAGATTATCCAGATGCCTTCTCTTGTAAGGCTTCTGTGTTCTCTTCGGCTTCTGTGTGTTCTTTGCGTCTCATCCGTTTTCAGCAGATAGGTTTCCTGCTATGCGAAAAACCGTGACTGTCGAGGCACAGTCACGGAACGAACCACGGGACGAAGGATTTCAAGATAAGAGCGATAGCTGCGCGCCCACACTCCATTTATTATCACATGCCAAAAGACAAGATTGTGGCAATTTATCAGGTTTTTCCCACTTGTGCAGATTTCTGTGGCATGCAGACAGATGGCACCACCGCGCACAGCAAAAATCCCAGCGGGTCAGCATCGGCTAACCATTGCTCATGCGAATCCATGTAGAAACTGTATGCTTCGACATAAACAAAATTGTTCGGGACATGTCGATTTTAGACATATTTTTCTAGTACTTAATGGGATTAAAATTAACACCTTTTCTAAGCGCATGCTTGTCCAAGGGTACACTCTTCTTTTTTTTTTTTGCACCATGGAATGAAGGGTGTTTGCAAAACACCCTTCAATTAGGTGTATTCCTCATAAAACACTCTTGTGTTTAAAAACAAGAACACCCTTAAAAGGGAAGTATTCTATTGAAAACACTCCTTAGGATGAAGTGTTTTCTGGCAAATACTCCCTCTCAAATAGCTAATATAATGCTAGCTCCCGCGGCAGCATGCCGAGCCATGCAGTCCGACGTTCTTGTATGGCAACACAGCATAGTTCGAGCTGTGGTTCCAACGCACAACCTAAACCGGAGTGCATCACGTCATATGCACTTCTCGTTGGCATAGCAACACTGTGAGTGAGTGAGTGAGTAAAAAATGGAAGGAACACTGTGGGACCAGCGTATGTGAAGATGGCAGCATCGTAACGCCTCATTGCTCGTTAAATGAGCTGCGTTACGATGCTGCGATCTTCAGACGATGCCAGCAGTGCGCGCGGGCGGTCTCGGCAGCCTATATTGGCGTACCGGATGGATCATATACCGAAATACAATTGCTTGAGGCACGTTCGTTAAGCGTAGTGGGGCAGAATACGTCTGTAACGGTGACGGGAATGCGTCTTTCAAATTAACACGTATGCTTGCATCGAGTCAAAGATACTAGCTAAATTCCTGACATCCCTCCCTGTCAAATATTGTGTTTTTAACTCAAGTTATTGTCTATAATGTGATTACCAGCTGAGCGGAGCTGTCAAACCAATCTAATTTTTCTTTCACGAATTAAAACACCATTTTCAACACCGTATTCTCAGTTCAAATGGGGTGTAAAAAAGGTGTATAGGACGTAAACACTTTTTTCGACACCTCATTTTACACTGTTATTGATCGAAGTGGGATAAAATGTGGTGTATGTTGGCATTATACCTTTACTAATGGTCTTTTTAGACATTTTGCTTCAGTCTGCGGAATAGAAAAAGGGTGTTTTTATAACAATACACCTGTTTTGAGCGAATAAAGGTGTAAAATTATTTACTGTGATGTGCTGCTGTACTCTTTTCTGTATATTTGAGAATCTAGGTTTTGCAGGTATTCAGATGAAAAACCGTTTTTTTTTATTTTTCTTCTAATACATATATACCCCTAATTTTTTTCTGAAAAATGACGCTTTATGGGCTTGTGTCCTGACCTTAGAGTTTGCCCCAAGAACTAAGCAAACAAGCTAATATTGAGGCTGTTCAAAACAGAGCCGCCAGGTTTATTGTTGTTGATTTCTCACGTTCGTCTTCAGTTACCGCAATTAAACAAGAACTTCCTAACCTCGATAAACGGCGTTTGCTTGCGAGGATATCACACTTTCATAGGTTTATTCATAATGTTCCCCCTGGTATTTCTCCTATAACTCGAGCTACTGTAATTTTTCCACGGTTTGACCATCAATTTAAGGTGCAACGCTTCGACTAGGGGACAAACATGTTTTCTAAATCATTCTTCTGCAGGACATCTATCGAGTGGAACGGTCTTCCCTCAGAATTAGCTTAACAGTACACTTTTTTACACTTTTTTGGTGTAAATGGCTTGTCCCATGGCGTTCACCTTTTTGGTGTTTCCTTTAAACTCAAATGATGGGTGTTTTCTAATACACCCTTTAGTTAAGCGTATTCCTAATAAAACACTGTTATAATGGGTGTTCAAAAACAAAAACACCCTTAACAGGGGAGTATTCTATTGAAAACCCATTTTATGATGGAATTATTTGCTAGCAAATATTCCCTCGCAAATAGTGTAATAGAAGCTTCCGCGGCAGTATGCCGAGACCAGTGGCCGAGACATACAGTTCGACGTTCTTGCTTCTATGGCAAGCAGCACCGTGAACACGGCAGACTTCCAGCCGCGGTTCCATCGTAGAATCTTAACCGGAGCGCAATGCGTCGCAAGCACGCCTCGTTAGCTTGGTAACACTGTGGGACCAACGTGAGTGCCGAGGCTTGAAGTGACCTCGGGCACCCTCAGTAGCCTATATTGGCGTGTCGGATGGATCATATACTGAAATACAGTTTGTTGGGGCACATTCGTTACATGTGGTGGGGCGGGAAACGTTTCTAACGGTGACGCGAATGCGTTTTTGAAATTAACACCCACGCTTGCAACGAGTCAAAGGTATAAGCTGAATTTCTAATATCCCTCCCAGTCAAATACTGTGTTTTTACCTTTGGTTATCGTCTATAATGTGATTACTTGCTGAGCGGAGCTGTGAAACCAGCATAATTTTTCTCTCACGAAATAAAACACCATTTTTAACACGATACTCCCAATTCAGATGGGTGTAAAAAAGGTGCATTCGACGGAAAACACTTGTTTCAACACCCCACTTTACACCCTTAATGATCCACATTGGATAAAACGTGGTGTTTGTTGATACTACACCTTTAGTAACGTTCTTCTTGCACCCTTTGCGGAATAGAAAAGGGTGTTTTTATAAGAATACACCTTCTTTGAGCAAATAAAGGTGTAAAATGAATTACTGTGTTGCATAACTGATCACTCATCGTTCTGTAACCGCATATTTGACTTTATAGGCATCGGTTAAGTTCCATATCTATATTGTTCTCATATTGATGTATTTTTGGAAATATTTCTTATCTGTATATTGATTTCATATTGATGTGTTTTTTGGAGATGTCTCCTTTGTTTTACTGCGAAATTCCATGCAGTTTTTTTTGTTTGTTTACAAACATTATATTTTGTTTATTCGTTTTTTATGTTAAGTGTGTGCGTGCATGTCTATAACAATTGATTATGTCATCCCACTCCCCCATGTAATGTCCCTTGACCTTTGGGGTATTTTGAATAAACAAAAAACAAATAAACTAAGTCAAGGGTGAGAAACCAGTCTCTAAGTAAGTTTTACAATCCCTATCTTATACGACAGACCTTGTCACTGATCGAATAGCAATGGCATTCCGCTATTTCGTTTGTTTTGCATATGCGCTGAGTACAACCACGTTCAGTGTCCGCACACCCTCCACGGTTAATGCTGTGGAGGTCAGCAATCTGAAAATACATGTCCTTCTAAGCGGTAGTCCAGTTTTAATGGCAGGGAATGTTCCGTTAGAGGGCCAAACTGAACGAGTTTACCTGTTGTACTCGACCTTGAACTGGATGATGACAAGTCGCAGGTTAGAAAACGCTTGGGAAATTCACTTGCACACTTCATCGTGTAAATCTGAAGGAAGCAGTGATCGATTATAATCAAATCTGATACCTCTTCTTCGGATTGTTCTTCGTCAACTGCACCACAGGCGAGGAGGGTGAGAGCGCACGTGTAGTGCGAGCAATCAGAGACGAACAGACGATCGTAGAAGTAACATCAGCGTTACTTTTCTTTCGAGGCGATGAAGAGTTATAATTTAAAGGAGCACTGAAATGCCAAAAACAACTTGCTCTCCAATGAAAGTCCAAGTTTCGATCGGTGCAATTCAAACAAAAGGCATCACACAACGCACCGGTTTAGAAGAAAAAAACGCAATGAAAACTGAGTCTTCTTTGGCGGCAACGAATGGGATCCCCAGAAGGTAAAGATTGGAGGCATCCATCCAATCAGACAGCAGCAGAAGCATCCATACACCTATCGTGGGTATGTGGGTTTGGAGCGGGACCAATCGTAGTGTTCCATATATGCGCGGCATGATGCGCACTGCTGAATTTTCCAACACCGATTCACTGAATTGTAGCCCTCAACACATCTCGCGAATGTTCCACTTACAACAATTATCTTCACGCCCTTCGGCGATGCCAGTCCGCTTTGCAATGCGCATTATGTTTTTCACCGGGACTACCAAGGCATATCTACAGATGTAGCACAAGTCCCATAGCCCCCTGTGTCTCCAGAATGACGCCATGATAGAGACGGTCAGCGCCATCCATCCATCGACGCAATAAAAAGCTACATTACAGCAACGAGGAGCAACAATTAGGTGTGTACGAATAGTCATTTCAAAATGGAATATATACGGAGCGAAGTCTTATAAAACCTAAGGCAATACGGAGCGCATAGTTGCATAGCCGAATGGAATAACATGCAGACGCTGTGAGCGGGAGGCGAAAATGAATAGTTTCGAACAGTACAGTCAGGATGTTGTGATTGATTATCGCTAAAAAGAAAAAGAAAGAAAGAAGAAGGACAGGAAGTCACTGAGAGCACGACGACGTTGAATATCGCATATTACAATTCGCAGTACTATTCAGCATGCAGTGATTTCTCAATAGCGGCAGTGATTTCTGCAGCAGCGTAATGTGGAGGAATGAATGTTGCCATGGAAGAAAGGAAGTATGTGCAATGTGTAGACCTAAGCCTATTCATAAGCAAATAATGGTATGGACAAACCACAACGAACGAAGATCGCTCATGAGCAATGATGCCGATGACGGTCCGACGTGGTACAGAGCTGACATAATCTTTAACACTACCCGCCACAAACAAATTCCCGACAGGCTATCGGATGCATCGGAACGGTCCAGCTGAACGCCTCCTGCACCAGAAGTTTCGCTCAGAGTATGCGCTTTGTCCGTCGAAATTGGCGGGAGAGATGCTCCGGCTTTCAGAAACCGCGCGCAAGGTGAAGGTCGGTGAAGATGCTTCGTGTTTTTCCAGGATATTGTTAGGGCGCACGGTCGTACCTTGCTGCTGTAGTTTGGGACTAGACTATCCAGGTGTTCCCTTAAAGTGAGACACGTATCTGGAGAAATTATTGAGAATCATCTCGCCGTTCGCCGACATCCGTTCATCCTCTGTTGGAGGAATGTTTTCCGAATGGGACTGAGCTGTCGCAATGATCTCTCTTTCCGAAATGATGACTTGCTTCAAGGACCCGTTGTCATCGACGTTCTTCTCAAAATTTCGAATTGCGACGGTATCTCCAATAATGAATTAATATTTTCTGGTCAGCTGCAAACGTTTTCCTGTTTTGGTGGAAGCTACCCCAAAGCAAGCGAAAGTTGTGCTGAAAAGCCACATTTAAAGGGTATGGAGGGAAGGTATGTTTGATGCTCTGTAATCGAAAGTCGCCGGATGCGATCTTTTCAGAATCGTGCGCTATGTGCGTGTCGCAGAAGCTTGGGCTGAGAAAGTTTTATTTGCATACGTGTCAACCAAGGAACTCTTTGCATATATGAGTGCAAGGACGGGGTCGGGCCGCTCTGATGGAGGGAGAAGTTGGGGTTCCGAAAGTTCCGGGGCTGTTATTCTGAATGAGTGCGAGTCAGTACAATGCAATAGCGACGTTTTAGCAACACTTAGTTTCATCTTTATTGCCCTGCATGCCAATTATTTTGCTACAGTTTTGGTAACTGGAAAGAAAGTCGGGGTCCGAGTCTGCAGTGTGTGCTGACCGACACTGACGTCGTGAACAACAATGACTTCTAAATTATACACTATCGCTTTGATTTTCAGTTCCATGCTTAATTGCGCGAAGTTACACCAGCACAAGCATTTGCTGCTCATAGAGTAAAACCAGGGATTTTACCCGGCATCCCCCCCCCCCAAAAAAAAAAGAAACAGAAAAAATATCGCAACACCTGCAATATACCTGCCAAAGACGATAAAAACACCTCCAAATCCAGTATATATGGGTGTCATTTCCCCCACGGGATACCCAGATGAAAACCCTTGGGATCGGGATCCCTTCCTTGAGCAGAAGATCGATGTATTGAATCCTGTACAAGGTGTACAAAACTGTGAAAGAAAGTCCGTTCTGGCACATTGGTATGAAATTTGTGTATGGTGGCATGCGAAATGTAACTCGATCATAGTGGATGTATCACAATTATGACAAAAACCTCCCGTTTCCCTAAGCGTTCTGCACACGAAGCGGCTGGTAGTCTGCAGAACTGCGCGCGACGAAGTTCGCGTGCAACAGCTGGAATGCAAATGTGGATTAATCACCTGGATGCCGTTATTTCTCTACGCTGCGAGTTGTTCATGGGAAGTAATAATAACCAATGCACACCATTCGTCAATGTACATGTCGCAATCGCGCATTGCCCGTGACGCAACTTACAGCCGTTCCATTTGTACGATGTCGAACTACACCTCTGTGCTTCTTCAGGTTAACAACAACAACTTCATCTAAAGATGTTGAATGGGGAGTTTTATCGCCAGGGGCCGTACTCTACCCCATTACTGGAGGTTTTGCGGGGAATGAAATAATGAGACCCCTTCACAATAAGTCATATTGTACCCAAAAAAACGTATAAGAACTTCGAGCGCAGTGCGTTGGTGCGCTGGATTCGTCCATGAACCGTGCAATTTTGATACAGAGGGGGTGAGAGTCCAGCTGACTAAGAGACCCGAAGAGTGCGGTTCGGGAAGGTTGGTAGTATGGGCAATAAAGAAGAATGGGCTCCAGATCGTCTAGAGCACCGTAGTGACACCATATGGTGGAGTCAACTTGTCCCAAGCGGCAACACGACTGAGCTGTAAAAGCCACACCGATCGCGTTGGATGAATTAATGCAGCATATTTATGGCCGCGGACCCACATGTGGAGAAACGCGAACGCGGCGCACTCTTGCCGCGGGGCGGGAAGAGCCACCTCCGCTTTCCGCTTTTTGGCGATCGCGCAGTGCACGATTTTTAGCGGCATCCGCACATGTCGTCCAATCAGGAAGTAAACGGAATTTGCGTGCGTTCTTGTTTTCTTCCGGCCTCCCGCACATAGAGCATTGACGGCGTCGTTGGCTGGAAGCTATGTCGCACCGATGCTCACGTTTTTATTACATTTTATTACATTATAGAGCGTTGCATTAAAATGACATTTTGGGGGCGACACTGGAATACAGTTTGGGAGTGCAGGTAAGTACTGACTGTCATAGTGTCAGAAAGTTGAAAGCTAAACATTGTTCACAAGAAAAGAATGCGCTATCGCCACAGCGAGTGAACCCAAAGCCTGCGTTTCTTGCGTCTGCGATGTTGATTTCGCAAAAGCTCAGATGTAAGAACGGAAACGTTCAGTACAGTCAATAATTCAACTTCGCTGTCGTTCGCCATCTTGTCAAACATGGTCTCAGAAGCTCTCGCCGAGGAGAGTCGCGGGCAGTGGCAGTATATAATAGCTGGGGAGGCATGCATATATGCGGCAAGCGGCAGGCAGTTGCGCACATCTCTACCGCATGTGGGTACGCGGCCTAATAGGTGTTTCGTGGAATGCGGAAAGCGAGCGTTGGATCAACTCTGCTCAGTACAGGTAGGGGGAGAATGTCGGTTGTTCATTGGCGGAAAGCCAGGGGCGCCGCGAGGTGTCGCAGAACGGAACGGCGCTTTCTTCGCACCAGTGCAATTGGTCCGCTTCCGATACGAGAGAGCTGCTTCTGCGGCACCGTCCGCCTGCTCATTCCCCACAACCCCACAATGGGCTGGAACCCACTGGAGAACCAGCTTGTGACCTGCTTTGGACACATGGTGGTAAGCCGTTAACACATCCGGGGGTGCGGATGAGCCTCGTATGCCAGAATTTTCAATAGTACAGAGTCCAATGATAACGCTATGCCGTTCAGGAAGCTTGGGACGAATATTTTTCTGTTTCTTTTTCTGGGGCCACGCGAGCCGCCACTTTGGGACCGCAAGTGCATTCGATGTATGTACAATTAATCACTGAAAATTTTCACTTGACACACTTACAGAAATAAATAAGCTGGATTTCCAAATCGGGTACTGAAAATATGAAGGCCGATTCAGGAAAAATAAGTTCAAATATAATCAGGAGCACTGAAATTGTCTCCTATTTACACACCGTATTGTTGACTTTGTCTACATTTTCTGCTCAGAAAAAGCAATAGAAGAATCATAGAAAAAGCAATAATTAAAATAATTAATACCATGACCGTTGCGCATAACTGTTCTATCTCTATTTTTGTTTCTCTCTCTCTCTGTCTCTGCGCAGACGTTCAGTTTTCCGCCGATGATATCAAGAGAGGCTGCTGCTTCTAGAAGTTTGTAAACTTAGCACAAGAATTGAGATCAGACCATCCTCATATTACTTACAGCGAAATTTACCAAAGTGCAAGGGCAGACCAAGCATGCTGTGATCATAATTTGTTGAGGCTCATTAGCCACAATAAGTGCTCACATGCGTACTTGCTTCCTAATATGGAAAAGGGGCGGCACGGGGAGCAAGGGTTAAAAAAAGAGAGAAAAAGAAAACGCCTGAAAACCGGGTTTCATTCCTAATTCCTCGAAATTTTTTGAGAGTGCAGCTTTCTTCTGTTTAGCGGTCAAGGGGACTCGGGCCATAGAACAGCTGACCACATGCGGCCCACGTGTGTGAGACCCCTGATCTCGGCATTGCATCATCTCTGCCAGAAATAAATAATGTATGCGAGAGCGCGTCGCACGCGTTTAGCGTTATGTCCAACATCTGGCGATGAAACGCCCCATTCAAAATAAAGTTATTGTTGTTTGTTTTTGCTAGGCTGTACCCTATTCCAGTCTCTACTGTATTCTTCCCCATATTCATTCCTACGCCGGTCGTCATACCGTGGGTTCATGCAAATGGGTATTAAGTTATTTGAAATGCACAATAAAGGTTAGAGATTTTCATAACGTAAAAGCGCTAAAACCAGGACGAACACAGACACACACAACATCGAGCGCTCACTTTCAACAACTTTACTGACATGTCACATGGCAGGTGCTTATGTTCATTGCAACAGGAACTGCCTTTCCCTTTCAGATATCGAAATACTTTCCGAGCTAACACACGTGTTGCCCGCTTTTTTGATCAGGCAAGCCTCCCAGATCTCTCGATCTCTCTGCTTTTTATATCTCCCTCTTATCTCTGTTTTATCAAAAGTGCCATCACAGCCGCACTCTCTTGTGTGTATATACAAGTTACCTTGTTTACTATTTTTACAATTATTATGTTCTTTTAGGCGGGTGTTCAGACATCTCCCTGTTTGCCCTTTCTATCTCTTCCCACAACTCAATGGAATCTCATACACCACTTCTTGTACACATGGTACCTGAGCCTACAACCTCTTTAGCCATCATGTTCGGGTAGTGTGTGGGCGCAATAAAAAACTGTCTTCTCTACCTGCAGTTATCAACAGAGACAAAAGAATAGGTTGTACAGTTAGGCATCTGGAAGCTCAGGTACCATGTGTACAAGAAGTGGTGTATGAGATTCCATTGAGTTGTGGGAAGAGATACATAGGGCAAACAGGGAGATGTCTGAACACCCGCCTAAAAGAACATAAAAATTGTAAAAATAGTAAAGAAGGTAACTTGTATATACACACAAGAGAGTGCGGCTGTGATGGCACTCTTTTTAAACCAGAGATAAGAGGGAGGTATAAAAAGCAGAGAGATCCAGAGATCTGGGAGGCTTGCCTGATCAAAAAAGCGGGCAACACGTGTGTTAGCTCGGAAAGTATTTCGATATCTGAAAGGGAGTTCCTGTTGCAATGAATATAAACACCTGTTATGTGACATGTCAGTAAAGTTGTTGAAAGTGAGCGCCCGATGTTGTGTGTGTCTGTGTTCGTCCTGGTTTTAGCGCTTTTACATTATGAAAGTCTATCACCAACAAGCCCAAAAGGATGTTTTAACGAAAAAAGGTTAGAGAGAAAGTTGAAAGTAATGCTCGGGATCTAACACGTTTTTCCGATTTTCGTTTAAAACGTTTCCATATAAACGTTTTATACGCCGTTTAGATTAACGTATAGTCTGGAAAAAACGTTTCCTTATGAAACGTTTAAACGTTTTGTTTGATGCGAAACGTTTAAACGTGTCGTTAATGTGAAACGTTTAAGCGTTTTGTTAAAATGAAGCGTTTGAACGTTATGCCAAGGTCAAGCGTTTAAACGTCTTGTTAATACGAAACGTAACGCCTTTCGAAACTGATAGCTATTTAAGCAGCTTCTTATCTTTATTAATGGGAAACATGGACGCGCCAGGCGTTACGGGTACAGAGACAGAGAGTAAATGGAAGTGTGTGTAGAGTAAGTGTTACTATTTTTATGAACTAATCATAACTATAACTTCATTTTTTAAAGTAACTTACCATGACTTGGTCAGGAACACTTGATAAAGTCATCGGGATCAGATGCAGAGATAATTACACGACAGGGAAAGTAGCATGCAACACTGTGTACATGATGGAAGTACCTTGCTGAGAACACAGAGGCGGATGACGAAAATTAGATTATGTCAATTTGTCAATTCAGATTGGCCACGTTCACAACGTATTCATCTTTTGCAGTGTGCTTTGTACATCACTTAAAGAGTGTTGATGTCTTGAACATGCATAAAATCTGAATAATAAAAGTGCTGTTTTTGAATAGTTGAAGTTTTCAATTTTTATTTTTTTTTCAGTTTCGTTGTTATCTTTCAAGTATATTTCTCTGTTTTAATATCTTCTTTTACAGTGTTTATTATTGTGAACTACACTGTCCATGCCTCCTATAGTTGCAGACATTGGGATGGGCCTGCCTAAACAAAGGTGGTTAGAAGGATACCTGTGGAGAAGACAATATTTGGGATCATAAAGTCACTGACTGCATTTGAACTGATGTTCTCATTCATATTTGTCAAAATGGTGTTGATCTCCAGAGAATGTCATTTGGAGATAGCTATCTGGATGAACTTTGATGTCAAAGTATGGATATTGAGGAGACATACCGTGGATGTATGCGATATCCAGGATGTTCACGACCTTTTTTGAACATCCCTGGGATATTCATGGTTTGCTGGGTAGGCCTGGCGCGTCCATGCTTCCCATCAGTAATTACCAACTACGCCAATTTCTCACTGTCTTATGAGTAGCTTATTACTTCAGTTCATATTTGGCTTTTAAGGAGAGCTCTCTATTAAACGTTTAAACGTCGAAACGTTTAAACGTTTTCTTAAGAAACGCGTTTTGTAACACCTTTCACACATTAAACGTTTTCTTAAAACACGTTTAAACGTGTTTTAAGAAAACGTAGATATACGTTCAACAACACGTATTCGTATTTAAACGGTTTCCCAGGATACGTTTAATCATCTTCTTTTACATAAAACGTCTCACGGTACGGATACGTACGTAAACGTTTTTTTTTTTTTTTTCAGGAAACGTTCCTTTTTTTTTTTTTTTTGTTACTCTAAGCGATAGATGCGTTAAACACGGCCCGTTATTGTTCGTTATTTGTATATGTTACGATGACCACGAGGGTGACGAAGTGAACTGCAAATTTTCGTGTGTTTTTTTTTTCTTTCCTCCTCTAAACACTACAGCTTACATTCATTGAAAGACAGTGCAGGGTATTGTTAAAGTGGCATGTTACTTTGTCCGGTTCACTTGTGATCGTCTTATGTCTAGTAAAGAACAGTCACAGCGCAGGGCGCATTTTATTCCGTTTCCTGGTGGTTAATAGAGCGTTGCCACGACCCCGTTCGCACCGTACACCGAACTCCGCTCCGCGTGCACTCATGGCATTTGGATCGCTGACATTCCGAAAGCGGAGCTTTATCTTATCGACATCGTCCGGGATGGTGGGAACCAGTAGGAAAGAGCAGGTTACATGCTGCAGGCTAAAGTAGTCGCTTAAGGTCACAATCTTCCGCGTTGGTCTTTTTTCACCAAAAGACTACTTGCGTAAAGAAGATAAACACGAAATTCTTAGTATGAACTACCCAAAAGATTCAAACGTCATCACAGCCCTTACGAGCTCGACATGTTTCAAACTGTAGTGAAACACGTCGGTTCATAATGAAATGTACGACGAAAATGAACACAAATAGGGTTGCTTACAAGCCAAATATGAACTGAAGTAATAAGCTACTTATAAGACAGTGAGAAGCTGGCGTAGTTGGTAATTACTGATGGGAACCATGGACGCGCCAGGCATAACGGGGACAATTTCTATCTCTGTCCCTACAACGCTTGGCGCGTCCATGTTTCCCATTGATAATGATGTGAAGTTGCTTAAATAGCTGTCCGTTTCGAAAGGCGTTGCGTTTCGTATTAACAAGACGTTTAAATGCTTGATCTTGACATAACGTTCAAACGCTTCATTTTAACAAAACGCTTAAACGTTTCACATTAACGACACGTTTAAACGTTTGGCATTAAACAAAACGTTTAAACGTTTCATAAGGAAATGTTTTCCAGACTATACGTTAATCTAAACGGCGTATAAAAGGTTTAACGGAAACGTTTTAAACGAAAGTCGGAAAAACGTGTTAGATCCCGAGCCCTACTTTTAAGCAACCCTATTTGTGTTCATTTTGGTCGGACATTTCATTCTGAACCGACGTGTTTCACTACAGTTTGAAACATGTCGAGGTCGTAATGGCGGTGATGACGTTTGAATCTTTTGGGTAGTTTATACTAAAAATTCCGTATTTATCTTCTTTACGCGAGTAGTATTTTGGTGAGAAGACTAACGCGGAAGATTGTGACCTTGAGTGACCACTTTAGCATGAAGCATGTAACCTGCTCTTTCCTACTGGTTCCCACTATTGCAATCTGAAACCACAACATTTGCCAATTACGCGTTAAGAACCAATCACTGTCCCGAATGATATCATTTTTGCGCCAGAGTGGGAAAAAAGGGATGAGCACGACTTTTGTGGCATCATGCATTGACGCGAATTCCCATAAGGAGCCGTACACCTCCCGTTATGAACAAATTGGGTTGGAGAAAAGGATAACACCCAGAATTGTAATTCTGCCGGACGATGTCGATGAGATAAAGCTCCGCTTTCGGAATGTCAGCGATCCAAATGCAATGGTTGCATGCGGAGCGGAGTTCGGTGTACGGTGCGAACGGGGTCGTGGCAACGCTCTATTAACCGCCAGGAAACGGAATAAAATGTGCCCTGCGCTGTGACTGTTCTTTACTAAACATAAGACGATCACAAGTGAACCGGACAAAGTAACATGCCACTTTAACAATACCCTGCACTGTCTTTCAATGAAAGTAAGCTGTAGTGTTTAGAGGAGGAAAGAAAAAAAAAACACGAAAATTTGCAGTTCACTTCGTCTTTATAATAATATCACCCTCGTGGTCATCGTAACATATACAAATAACGAACAATAACGGGCCGTGTTTAACGCACATCTATCGCTTAGAGTAACCAAAAAAGAAAAAAAAGGAACGTTTCCTGAGGAAAAAAAAAAAACGTTTACGTACGTATCCGTACCGTGAGACGTTTTATGTAAAAGAAGATGATTAACCGTATCATGGGAAAGCCGTTTAAATACGTATACGTGTTGTTGAACGTATATCTAACAGAACACGTTTAAACGTGTTTTAAGAAAACGTTTAGTCTGTGAAAGGTGTTACAAAACGCGTTTCTTAAGAAAACGTTTAAACGTTTCGACGTTTAAGCGTTTAATAGAGAGCTCTCCTTAAAAGCCAAATATGAACTGAAGTAATAAGCTACTCAAAAGACAGTGAGAAATTGGCGTAGTTGGTAATTACTGATGGGAAGCATGGACGAAACGCAATAAAATGCGCCCTGCGCTGTGACTGTTCTTTATTAAACATAAGACGATGACAAATGAGCGGGACAAAGTAACATGCCACTTTAACGATACCCTGCACTGTCTTTCAAGGGGTGTAAGCTGTAATATTTAGAGGAGGAAAGAAAAAAAAAACACGAAAATTTGCAGTTCACTTCTTCTTTATAATAATATCACCCTGGTGGTCATCGTAACGTATACAAATAACGAACAATAACGGGCTGTGTTTAACGCACATATGATCTATCGCTTATAGTAACCAAAAAAGAAAAAAAGCGAACGTTTCCTGAAAAAAAAACTGTTACGCACGTATTCGTACCGTGAGACGTTTTATGTGAAAGAAAACGATTAAACGTTTCCTAGCAAAACGTTTACATGTACGTATACGCCCCGCTGTACGCTAATGCAAAGGAAAACGTTTAAACGTATCCTGGGAAAACGTTTAAATACGTATACGTGATGTTGAACGTACATCTCGCAGCACACGTTTAAACGTGTTTTAAGAAAACGTTTAATCTGTGAAACGTCTTACAAAACGCGTTTCTTAAGAAAACGCGTACCAATGTCGCGCCCGTAGAAATATTTTCAGCCGCTCGATTTGAAACTGGAATGCTTTCTTTCCAGACGGTGGGCGGCCGCCGTGTCATTCGGAGATAGCGATAACGCCCAGAGAGCGCATCTAAAAACGGGCCGGCACCGAAAGCAAATTTCCTTGTTATTTTGGTTTCGTTACTGATTTTCCTTTCTCAAACCTCAGCCAACGAAATTTTCTGTACCTCCGGAAGACGAAATCTGTCCTGGGGCCTTAAGAAAAACTGCACAGGCTGAGACAGGGAAGAACGAGTCAGAGACTTAGGTACTAGCTCAAAACACTTTCATTTCACTTGCCCTTCCTGAGAAGTGGTCGCCAGAGCTTCGCATCGTGGAACTCTGGTCTTTGCAAGCGATGCAGCACCATTTTTCACCCGGTCGCTCTCCGTCGGCTACTCAGTTTCCCTACGCGGTCAAGTGCCCCGTTGCATTTATTCGGGCTGCTTTTTCTTCTCTTCTAACGGCACCCCTCAACAGTGTCAGTTTATCGGCTCATGATAGTATCCTCACTGCAAACGTTCGGCAACGGATAATTCAAGGTGCGTGCTTGTTTCAAGATTTATGAAATATGGGCTGGCTTGAAACAAGGATTGCCTTCCATTCTCTTACCTCATATTTTCTCGAACGCTCTAATTAAAAAAAGGTAATTAATGAATTTTGGATTATTGGTTATCTGGTAGTAGGTAACGAGCCGCCTGGCCGTATAACCGACCTGTTAAAACAGCATATATTTTGCTCTGCTAGTTCTTTTATCAAAATATTATTTATTTATTTATTAGTGCCCACCAACAGAAATAATCCTTATGACTGTTGCACATTACAGGAGAGAAAGAACGAAAATAAACCTAAACAGTAAAAACAGATAGCACTCTGAGTCAAAGAACTGATGCTAAACATCGGATATGTAGCTAAGTAGATCTCGTTTCATTGTATGGCGGACCTTGAAAACTAGCCACATTCATGCCACAAGCAAAATCATAGCATTCACACTGTACGCGACTCAATGGACAATATCTATGATGGACAGAAGGGTAGAATAATATTGCAGAATGAGAGTGCCTAAACGGCACATGTAAATAATTGTCACTCAAAAGATCCAGACCATTGATTCCCCCATCAATAAGCTGGTGGAGATAACAGAAATCACGTCCTCCCTCGCTGATAATGAACACGTATTAATCCTGAGGTGGATGCTATGATACTTATAATGACAAGCATTCCTGAAGTATCTGTCATATAATATGCCTATGAATTCCTTTTGCATCTCTCTCTCTCTTTTTTTTTTCCAATTTGAGTCATATTCGATGAATTCCACACAACTAAAGGAAATTTAGTCTACTCTGAACGAGCGCAGTGTCAATGAAATAACACAAACCAGGTCACGGAATTTCTTTGTAAATCGTATGATAAATCCGAGAGTATAGACGCTGCAGTGCTGCATATAACACTAACATTCTCGCGAAAAAAACAAACCACAGTCGAAAATCACACACAGGGCACGTTCAACAATAGTGCCATTGGGTAAATAGTTATGCAAGAAAGATTTTTGTTTTCTAGTGAATTGTATTTTCTTTCTAGCGCTATTTAGAACACGGCTGTTCCCGGCACACCACTGGACTACTGATTCAACGTCCGATTTTAATAGCATGTAATCATCCCACGTAGATACGGGGAGGAATAACTTGATATCACAGGCAAACAAAAGTATACTGGAATGTTACAATGATAAGACGATATCATTAATAAAAACTAAACACAACAAAGGGCCTATATTGCTGCCCTGCGGGACTCCAGATAGCGACATGAAAGCATCAGAGAGGCCCACAGATACACGTACAACGTTTGTGCTGTTAGACAGCTATTTGACCAGTTACAACAGGTGGGTGACAGACCGTGTCCCGCTAACTTTCCAGTAGCATAGGATGATTGCCTTTATCAAGAGCTTTTCTCCAATCAAAATATACAGTGTCCACCTGCTGACGATTTCGGAGTGTAACCTCATGCAAAAAAGGAGGGTATTCTACCCGACGGATTCGCCGTTTATGAAGGCATGGTGGAAATAACTAATTTTTGTGCTGAAGTACGGCGCCAAGCGATTATGAAGTACCATTTCAAATACCTTCAGAAATATATTTAGTAGGGACACTGGACGATAATTAGCAACGCTGCTGCAGTCCCCACCTTTCAGTATTGGGACAACAGAGAGAGGTTAAAAATGTGACATAGTGGAGGAACAAGCAGTCTACACAAACCCTAACAATGAAGTGTGGTATGCCGTCTGATCCGGCAGTACACTTAGGTTTGGGATTGCGTATCGCAGACAGCACCTCGTGCTCCTCAACTGGTGTACAGGGCAAGAAATCGTCACTTATTACAAGATCTACTGGTTGTCTAGTATCGGAGAAGAAGCAGGAAGCAAAGTAATCCGCCAACACGTTAGCCACCTCGCGCGGATTATACAAAAGGTGGCCATTGGAACTAATTAACATTGTAACGGGCTTCCGTTGTCCTTTCACATATATTTCCAGAAGTCCCTGGCCCTCCGAAACAAGCTATTTTCGACTGCTGTCAGATGAGCAACGCTGTCGCGAAAGAGCAGACCTGTCACTAAAGCTCTAGCAGTCTGAATTTATCATACCAGAACAGTAGGTGGGCTTTCTGAAAAAGACGATGTTAGTGCAGTTTCCGTCTCATCTGGTGCCTTAGTTCCTTAGGGGACCATGTGGATATTTCAAGCAGCGAGAAGTAGCCTATGTTTGGAAACAAATGTCTAAATCCCACTGTAAACCATATGTTTGAGTTGCTTCACTGCAGTCGTAGCACAATTCTTTAACAATATGCGGTCGAGGTCCTGGTCCTGAATGTGGTTATATAGTCGAAGGTAGTCACCGCTACGAAAACAGGATCTTGTTTGACTGGTACGCGAGCTAGTAGAAAACGAAAAGTAACGATAAATGGCGGATGATACTTTCCAGTCGTGATATCGGCTCTGCTGCTTCACAGATTCCTACAATCGGTGAATTTATAAGGACAAGGTCATAGACATTGCCGGTAATTATGTAACGACTACAAAAACTGTGTAAAGTAACGCACAATCTGTTACCCTGGAGAGCTGCGAGAAATCACTTCAATAAAAAAAGCTGTTGTACACTGCATCAATTCGCGCAATCTGAGTTCGCAGCTAGGGGGTGCACAATACGAAAAAGGAGAAAACACCAGTATTTAGGAGGAAGCAGGAACGTTGTAATGTTGTAGTACTTTATGAAAGGGTTGTTGTGCAATACGCGTGGGCGCATATTGTGTCGGAACAGCGTAGTATTTAAGATACAATAAATGTCATGAGTGGTATGAAACGAAAAATGCAACTGCTCTATTATGCAACACTACAAAGCAAACATGATTGGCTGTGTGCCCTGAATTAGAGAACGAGCAATCATAATGTAATAACTACCGACACCTGAGCCAAAGCAGCCAAAGAGCTCCGGCTATTTTTTTCCTATGGCACCTGAGATAGTATTTTCTGCATTTTTGCTGAACGCACTAGAGTCAGCAAGTACGTATGTCGAGGAAGTACGTATGTCTCATAGGAATGCAGATCGGAACTGCGATTCCTGTTCTTCTATAAGGGCCACAAGACATTCGAGTCAATACTGCATAGTTGATATTGTTTTGGTTTTCTCTTTTTCCTCACTAGGTCGCACTTTTGGCTCGACTGAAAACACCAGAGGTAAGTGTCCTTTATCTTATCACATTTATTTATTTATTTCAGAATACCTCCAAAGGTTCCTTGGGGACATTACATGGGGGAGTGGGTTACAATATTAAACAGCATCACGAGTATATGTAAATCACATTTAGTGCAGAAAAATATTGAAAATATAACGCCGTGATAATGTGACATAATAATATAACATACAACGAAGTTTATGCATGAAGAAACAACAACGTCGTAAGCTACAATGAAGAATGGATCGTGTGATATACCTTAATAGTATGTTAAAAAGTACTGTACACAAGCAAAACACTTAGAAAGGTAACCGAATAATAACTATGAGAACAGAACAGAGATGGCATTACGAAATTCTTGAGTTTGTGTTATTGTAGCGATGTTGCTAGGAAGGCCATTCCATTCTATAGGACGGTGCGACAAAAGAATGATTAAAAAAAAAAAAAACATTAGAATGACATAAGAAGCGGTCAACTTTATTTGGGTGATCAAGGCGGGGAAATATGACAGTGGGTCGGCGAATCGGACACTGTTGTGAGGGAATGTTGTGCAAGAATTTATGAAAGAGAGATAGACGTGAGATAAGACGGCGCTGTTCTAACGACGACAGGTTAAGTTCGCGTTTCAAAGCAGTGACTGATGTATTAGGAGAAAAATCGTTACAGATGAATCGTGCTGCTCTGTTTTGAATGGATTCTATGTTACATATTAAGTACCTCTGGTGAGGTACTTTACATTAATGCTTACATTAAAACAATGTTTTTTCTAACATGCGTTCGGGCAACATGTCCATGAAAACGACGCACTGAAGATACATTGAAAGACTGCTCTGAGGACGTGTGATGCCGGGAACTGATGCTATGATAGTGCGAATAAGGGTCAACCGAACTCTTCCATGGAGGGTCACACAACAAGCGTCTCCAATCACGCTGCACTGTATTGTTGAAAATTTTTATCTCTCAGTTGTCTCGCGACGTAAACACCCAATTATTATTATTATGAACTTTTAGCTAAGCAGTAAAAGCTCCCATAATTGTGCATACAGGAAGTTAAGCAAACAAATGATAACTGCCTACAAAATGTTTCGCTATGAGTGATGTTCAGACGAGACGCACTGGGAACTAAATTTTCAGATATTAATTTCAATTTTTTTGAAACGCAGTTCGTCTCAAGTGTCACATGGTGTTTCAATACATCATATCCTCCCTACAAACGCCCTGCAACGCTAGCAGGTTCCCGTCTTTTGTCACGGTTTTGCATAGTATATGCTTCTTGTGCAGTTGTGCTTTTCCTTTTCGTTTGCTTGCTACATGAGCACATGGCTATTGCCACTGTGTTTATTATCGTTTCTACAAGAGATCAAGTAAATCTGGAAGGCAGTGTCATAGGTCGCTTTCTCCGTTGTCCAGCTTGGAACGTCCCCTCACTCATGAAACCGTACAGTGAAATTGAAACAAGTCGTCTGCGTATGTTGTTCAGACATGAATGCTCAGGGGCTCTGCGTGCGCGATAAATAGCATCATCGCCGCTACGCGTGCCCAGGACGTCGGCGCAACTTTTGCGTTTTGCATGAGCTCACTATTTATTGGAAATTGCAGAGCCACGCAAAGTTTCCTTTCCGGGTGGGTAGTACCAGCAGGGATCAGAGAGCTTCTGGCGGTGTTCCGTCCTCAGGTACGAACTCAGTGAGGCTCGGGCGTGTCCTCTGCGCCATTCGATAGAAGTCGCTTTCAGGGCCGTGTCGAATTTTCCTGAGGAGCGGGTGACGGAGACTGTGCACAGGCAAGCGGAGAAAATGTCGAGCCGTTTCATGTTCACGTAGAACCTCAATCGGGAGCTCACCAGCTTCAGCCAGGACTTGCCGCTTTTGAGCCCTTTTTGGAACTCCTAGACAGCGACGAAGGCTTCGAGCAAACTGGGACCGAAGAATATTTAATGATTTTGTGGAAATCCTCTGCATGATCGGAGGTCCGTGAAGCGCAGTCGCCCTCACCAAAGTCGTGTGAACTGCTAGAAGGGAGTGCTGATCACAACTCCATCCTGAGCCAGAAAGATGTTGAATCGCAGGGAGCCGTTGCTGAACGCTGGCTTCAAGGTACTTAATGTGACGAGCCCATTGTGGATCCGAGTCCATGAGCACACCAAGGAAGCGATGGGCACGTATAGGCACAAGCTTCTTGGCACCAACCCAAACCGGGAAATTTGCCACTATGTTGCGTGTGGACGGGAGCTCGACGCACGTTTCGGGCGAAAGGTCCATCCGAAGTTGCGTGAGAAACTTATGGACGTGCGAGCCAACCAGCTGCAAGCGGTGCTGCATGGCAAGCCGTGATTTTCCTGCTGTACAAAAGGCAACGTCATCTGCACACACAAAGAACGCCACTTTTCGACGAATTATCGATTTCAGGCCCGCCATCACCACATTAAAGCGTGTCGGACTCACAATCTTCCTTGGGGCACTCCTTAGCGAACATGCTTGACACGATGCTTAGGGCTTTGGCCTTGGGATGTACGGACACCCAAGAACTCGGGATACATGGACTTCCATGGTGGCTGTTCTTCTCAATTTCCGACTACAACTTTCCTTTCTGTCCTGTCCTATCTTCCAAAATGGTGCCGTAAGGAGGATTCGTCGAAATGATCGGATTCGAAAGGAAGGTTCCAGTACACAGAGCGACGGACGACCGTACCTCTACGCCGAGATGGAGAAGCCTCAACTTCCTAACAAACGTTAAGTCCGCCGTACACAGGTAAACTGCAATACTTATGGATGTTGACACTCAGTTCGAACGACTGAAGATGAATTTGAAGAAGAATATGCGAGACACATAGAATATCGGAACACGACAATATTCAGGGCGAAACAGTTGCTGTTAGCAGAGGGAAGTGTTTCATCGGCAGTTACAAGAACGAACAACGATAACGTCCCTGTCACGAATACCGATAACGCCGCTGTCGAGCCACCGCCACAGGCCCCCGCGAGACCGGGGCACAGTGCAGTTCGGCTTCGGAGACTAGACCTGATGAAATTTGACAGGAGGAGGCAGCAGTGGCAGTTGTCTGAGAGCAAATTCCAGCGTGCTGTACACGACAACTCCAACCTGCCTTCGAGCGATCAGATGAACTATCTCACGGCAGCTAAGATAAGCAGCGAGTGTCGTAAGATGTCTTCAGTTGATTTAGGGCACATACCATACGCAAATGCTATTTTGCATGACCGCTTTGAAAACGAAAATTTTCTTATCCAAGAACTTTATTTATTCCGTATTAGCGCCGCGAAGCAACTGTGGTTATGAGCGGCGTATAGATGCGGACAGATGGAGAGAGGACAGCAGGAAGGAGCGAGAGACAGAGGGGATAGTATGCGTCCTGGGTCGACTTCAGGGGGAACTGTGCCGTCATTCGTCTGGAAAGTCTCCGGCAAACCCAGGGAAAACGTCAGATAGCACAGTCGGAGGTAGAATTCCAACCTACGACCCCCCAGTCTTCAGCACGACCATGGCTTCCACCAACGAACGGGACGCGTTAATCCGCTCGCTCATATGCCGCTGGTCTATTGAAAAACATATGAAAAGCCCTGCCGAAAGAGCCTGTACGATAAAGCCGGCATCTGCTACGAAAATTGCATGACTCAGTTCAAGCCCGCATTAGAGGACAGGGACGTACAGATATAAAAATGGATTTGTACTCTTCCATGTTCTATCCCGTTCTACATAGAGGTCTTCTTCCGGATGTATCATAACAGTTTAAGCGCAAGATTGGAGTGAGGTCACAAATTACCACTCCGGAGTCAAGACTACCAACTGAGACGCTTTACAGCTACTGCTAAAGTTAATTGGAAATGACGTTAGATACCATAAAGAAATGAATCTATGTTTCCTTGAGCCTAGTTCGACGAAGGAACGAGTAAAAACAGTGGCTCATTCGTTTACAAAACAACCGTACGGTACACCAGTAACAACGCTCCAAAGTACTACCCTATCATGGAAACGAGATACATGAATATTTGGGAATGACACAGGACGTGCTACTTCAGAACGTCAAAAGTTCTAGGTCCCTCGAAGAAAAGAAGAAACTACTCGCAGTTCAGCGCCGGTGCACAAAACCAAATCACTCGGCCAAACAATGTAGAAGCCACCAAAGATGAATAACGTGTTGAGGTCGACACGCACCAATCATGTGCGACCCCACATGCAAGTCAGACAAGACAAGTCTCGGAACCATCAATTCCGGTTACACCCAAGGCAACCTTAGCGAACACAGATCATGCGAACACCATCCTATTTCAAACAGCGACTGCTCGGTCTGGGGGCAACAGGACAGGGCGCTACACCCGCCTCGTCTTCGATGGTTGCAGTCAACGCGCCTTCATTACGAAATCCCCTCCGACGGAATTGACCGCCAACGTCTTAGCACGGTGGACGTCTCTACTGGAACTTCCGTACATTCTGCACGACGCCCGTAGGTACTCGATCTTGTTGAACTTCATCTCAGGCCACAACCTACCTGCGGCTACCAAACCATTCGTGCGGTCGTAGTGGAAAGATATGCACACAAATTCGGGAATCTCCCCCACAGGACGTAAAGGATCACATGGACGAGCGCGGTCTTCTTCTCATTGACGCGTCCAACTCTGCTGACAGTCCTCTGATAGATAGATAGATATTCTGGTTCGAGCAGATTATTATTGGGATTTTGTGACTGGAAGTTCTGAAAAAATACGCCAAGAAGTACCTAGTGAAACAACGCTCGGCTGGGCGTTGCAAGGACCTTGTTCTACTATGAATACTGTGCAAATAGATAATTGCAGCGGCGTTACGGTGTTATACGTGAGTCAACTTCCGAAGCGGGAGTTAAATGACATTACGGTAAACGTACGGAATCTAGATTGCATCAGCCATCAGCATTCGTTGATACGAGGCAGAAGAGCAAGGACGTCACTTTGCATTGGAGGCGTTTGAAAAAAAAAGAAAAAAAAAGAAGAAGAAATCAATTGAATTTAAATGTGATAGGTAGGGTTCGCAACCGTTATGTTTTTCGGTTTGGTTCGGGTTCAGTTCCGCAGCAGCGCAAATTTGCTATTGGGACCGGTTTAAACTGGTTCACACCGGTTCAGGATAGATAATTTTGAGGAGATTGCCCGGCGTTAAAAGCAAGCACATCCTTACGATTCTCAAGTAACACAAATGCGCTTTTGTTGTTGTTGCCGACACAGCAGTGGTTGACACAGCAACACAGCGTGTTACAGATCTGCATTTCAGGTGCAGCTTTACGGTAGCATACTGTTACATAGAGGTCCAGTTTATTACTTTAGAGAATACATAAGGTACGTGTGTACCGGCAAATAGTTCGAAGGAGACCCCTCTTAGCGTTCGTCTTACGTTTACACTAGAGTGCGGGAGAACAAAGTTCACTTGACAACGTCCGGCCTCGAGTGTTTCGGTCAGGTGTGTGTGTCTCGAATAACCGCTCACATGATCGGTTGCTATGTGGCGTAGCAGCACTCTTTCCCACCCATGAAAAGTGGTCAGTGGTGTGACCTGTGTCTCGGTCGGAGCGAATATCGATGTCCTTCGGTTTCTGTCGACTCCGATGTGTCATCTGTGGCGTCATGGGCCGCGTTGGATGGGTCGGATGCGTGAGCTGTATCACTTTCGGAAACCGCGGTATCTGCGCCGTAGCGGGTTCGCATCTGGTCAAGGTGACGTGTGACAATACCCTGGGCCGTTTGCACTTTAGCCATGTGACTTCCTAGGCCCTCAAGCACGATACCCGGCATCCAGAACAGGTGACACAGCAATCAATGTTCTCGACATGTTCGACTCGAGCCCAATACCGGGGAAGCAGCTTGTGGACATCACACTCAACGACCCTATTATGCAGAAGCTGAAAGCTAGGATCGTGAAGGGCTGGCCTGCAAAACTGGACGACCCGGATCTAGAACCATACTGGCCGAGACGTCATGAACTGTCTGTTGAAAAAGACGCGATAGTGCGTGGACAGCGCATAGTGATACCAGAACGAGCAAGAAACGCTCTGCTCGCAGAGCTTCACGGCACACACCAGGGAATTAATGCAACAAAAGCATTCATCAGAACCCTGATTTGGTGGCCAGGAATCGACCGAGACGTGGAACAACGAGTACGTTCGTGCCCGATATGCCAGCAGGCGGAATCATCACCATTCACCACCATCTCAAGAGCCACTGCCATGGCCATCGTCCGCAGAACCATGGACTCGCATACACATGAACTATGTGGGCCCCATTGAAGGTAAAATGAGATTAGTCGGTGTGGACAGTCATTCTGGCTGGATAGAGGCTATCCCGGTAAAATCTGCAACTGCAGAAGTGACCGTTGTTCATCTCCGAGATATTTGTGCACGCTTCGGGGTACCAACGTGCATCGTAACTGACAACGGCACCACATTCACAGGTGCGGCCTTCCAAGAATTCGTAAAGAGAACTGGGATTCGCCACATGCGAACAGCTCCTTATCATCCGCAGTCAAGCGGACTTGCAGAACGGGCTGTTAGAAGCGTAAAAGAAGCCCTTAAGAAGCTGACGGACGGACCCTGGAAATCCGGCTCCAACGCTGGCTACATAACCACAGAAAGACACCATCAGCTGCCCATGGGGGAAAGGCTCCTGCGGAAATGTTATTCAATTTTCTGCCACGTAGTCGCTTGGGTATCATCAAGGCCGATGCGCTCAAAAACCAAAAGACAACTCAGCAAGACGTGGACAATCGTTTGAAACCTGGAGCACCTGTCTACGTGCGCAAACAATGCGATCGACCGGGATGGATGCCGGGTATCGTGCTTGAGGGCCTAGGAAGTCGCATGGCTAAAGTGCAAACGGCCCAGGGTATTGTCACACGTCACCTTGACCAGATGCGAACCCATTACGGCGCAGATACCGCGTTTTCCGATCGTGGCATCATGCGGTGTTCGCAGGACGTTGATGTTGTGATTCAGAATACTCAAGGCGTCTATAAGGTCCCTTCCTACCAAGGCTGGTCCGGAGCAACCGACTACATATAGCTGTCCGTCAACCTCTCTACCCAGGTGTTCAACTGGTAGTCTGAGGACACCGAGAACAGGCAAAGTTCCAAGGTAGCACGACAGTTTAATGTCGCATGACGAAATAGGCGGCCATGCCGTGGCATGTCTCTTGTAGACGTCTTCACTGATCACACAAACTGGAGATCTCGTGTCGAGCTCCATATCTAACACAACTCCAGCCCACTTCAATTTGAGCATGATTGGCTTCATCTTACTTGAAGATGGTCCCTTAAGCGTATACAGGTTGAAGCATTCTTCCTTGGAAGATGTCTCAGTGCGGTTGCCTTTGTCTTCTTCCATTTCCAAGCAGTTGGATTGGTGCTTTGAAGATATTTTCTGCTGTCCCGTCTTACATTGACCAGCGAGGTGTCCGCGCTTCTTGCATCGGAAGCACTCTTTGTCTTTGAACGGGCAGTTTGGAGGCTTGTGCTCTTTGCTTCCACATCTGATACACGAACACGACTTCTGTGAGTCTTTCGACTGACGTTCTTGCTTGCTTTGCTTGCGAATTGCGTTGACGGCTCCATTGACACCTGACGCAGATGCCGCACTCGGCTCAAGTTCCTTTGAGCTCTGAGCTGCAAGCTCCGCTGCCGTAGCAATCTCAACACTTTGTGCGAGTGCCAAGGTCTTGGGCTTCGTCAGCAAAACTTTCTGGACGCTCTTATCCTTAATTCCGATGACAAGTCTGTCGCGCAAGTTGCGTTCAAGCGCAGCACCAAAGCCACAGCGGCCAGCGATTGCACGGAGTTCGGCAACAAAAACAGTAACGGTTTCTCCCTCACCTTGCGTGCTGTTGTGAAATCGAAATGTTTCCGCTATTTCCGATGGCTCTGGACTGAAATGGCTTGTAAGAGTCGTCATGATTTCGGTATAAGGCACTTCCATTGGTTGCCTTGGAGCGAGGAGACCACGCAGTCTGCTGTGTGTCGGCGCACCCACCGAAGAGATGAAAATGGATCTCTTTTTCTTCTCGTCCGTAATGGAGTTGGCATCATAAAAGGCGTCCAGTCGTTCCTTGTACTGGTCCCATGTTTCCTCGAGCTCAATGAACTCCGGTACTTTTCCGATGGCAGACATGAAGGTAGGAGCAGGGCCGGTTCCTTCCTCTTGGGCATGACGTATCGAGCGCTACCGCAAAGAATATGTACGGTGAATGTCACGTAGATCCAGATCCCGTACTCGTCGCCAGTGTTACATAGAGGTCCAGTTTATTACTTTAGAGAATACATAATGTACGTGTGTACCAGCAGATAGTTCGAAGGAGACTCCTCTTAGCGTTCGTCTTACGTTTGCACTAGAGTGCGGGAGAACAAAGTTCACTTGACAACGTCCGGCCTCGAGTGTTTCGGTCAGGTGTGTGTGTCTCGAATAACCACTCACATGATCGGTTGCTATGTGGCGTACGCAGCACATACTCTCCTTGTTACAACCTGCTACGACATGTTCAGGTACCGGTCGTTATTTTCGCGCTCAAAATGAAAACTTGCGGTGGCTGGACGACAAAAATCGCGCACAAGGAAGCCTACAACTGCAAAGGATGACCTCAGAGCTAACGCAACTGAATGAACGAAATAACTGCGAGGAAGGAAATACGTCGGGTAAATCGTAGTTCCGATTTCACACAACGCATATTACGTCGCCACCTCAATTTATTTCGGCTTAGTTCCGGTTCGGTTCAACGCGACAAAAAAGAAAAAAGAAAGAAGAAAAGAAAGAGAAGAAAGGAAAGAAAATTGTGGTTCGGGTATGGGGTTTTAGCCGTTTTCGATTCGGGTTCAGTTTCGGTTCTGACCCCTGGTGATAGACATATGTATGGTTGCTCTGCCATGGAAGGCACAAGTGTCAGTTGGCGACAACAAATGAATCGTCGAGAAGCATCTATCGCAAGTGACGAAACGACTTATGAAATCACCTGAACTATATAATGAACAAATATGACGGTGCGATCCGTGAGTACGTAATCTCGGGTATCGCAAAGAAGGTTACTGAGGACATGGTTGACTGTATGTGGCATGGACACATACACGGTGTCCCAGAAAACGTGTCATTGAATTTTAATAAAACAACTACGCCACATAGAATCATGCGGTCAACGGCATTTGTCCTTACTCAGTTTTTGCTTTTTTACTTGAGTTTAATTATGTAAATTTTTGCCAAGTCAACTCGGAAATTTCCCAAGGAAAGATAACTTTTTTACCCCACCACTGTGAAGAGCGTTCCGAATTTACCCAAATTAATTATAATTGACAGGAATCGATGAGCTATCGTATCGGAAAAAATATCCGAAAATCATGCTCGACGGAACTTGCAAAGGATAGCACGCGACGAACTTTTCAGCGAAATCATTGGCAACCCACAACCCACACCGGCACATTGGCAACCCACACCGGCATGGTAGAAAGCCATAACACAGACATAGTTTATCGCGTCCGCATTCAGCTTGAACCATACCTTCCCTCTCCCAATTTCAGGAACTGTCACTTTTCCTACTACCACTATGGCTGGGCCGGGTTTCCAACCTCCTTTCGTCGGACGACTGACAATGATTGCGCTCAAAAAGTCCTCGCGCGTGAAACTCAAGTGCCCCGAGAAGCATGATGTTCGGCTATTTTTCCCGATAGGATAGATCCATGCAGAATATGACCGTCAATTATCATGAATTTGAGTAAATTGGGCACGCTCCTCATGTTGGAGGCGCAAAAAAGTGACCTTTATTTGGCAAATTTTCGAGTTCACTTCGCAAAAATTTACATTATTAAACTTAGGTCACAAGACATTCACATCAGGAGTTGGCAAAAACCTAGTAAGAACAAATGCCGTTGACCGCATGATTCTAAGTGGCGTAGTTTTTTGTTGTTTTTTTTATTAGAATTCAATGACACGTTTTCTGGGACACCCCGTATATTATATGCCGCACCACGCCGTCATAAGGAGAGATCGAATGACGACCAAGATAATAATAGTGTTTCATGCTCCGTCTCATGAAGACTGTACAAAATCGTTGAATGAGAACTTGCATCCTGGCCCAAACCTAAACCCACCCATGGTGGCTGTTCTTCTCAATTTTCGACTACATACTTCCTCTCTGCCCTGTCCTACATTTTAAAACTGTCTACAGATGAGAGCAATAACATGCATAGTATAATCAGCAACCATTGACAAGAGTATCATACTGCATCGTGGGAGATGTTCGTGAAGGTTCCGCTATTACAGGTCCCGACAAAAGTTTACGGAACACGAGAGCGGTGTATTAGAGAGTTTTAGTGTATCGTACGCTATCGCCTTTGCGTACGTTGGGGATAGCGTAGTGGTTGTGCGCAGTGCGCGAAGCTCTCTTTATGTTTTGCGCGTGCGCATAACCACCAACGATATTCCTTACGTACGCAAAGGCGATAGCGTACCATCCACTAAAACTCACTATTTTGTCCTCGGTACCACACCCTACCGGCAAGCGGAAGCTGACGAAATCAGGCCAGTTCACTGCCTCAGAGGGGTGGACGACTGCGCTCTTAGCGACACACGGCGGTAGTTTCGGTATGATTACTGTTGTATGTGCTCGCAAGGTGAGTTGGATTTTACTGTTGTGCTCGCCAACAACACGTGATTCAACGATTCCCAAGCAGCAAAATGTACTGAAAGTCGAGTGCAATAGGGGTGGGCGGTATGTGTCTTATCAATGTTCTTCAGTGTCACGAGTGTGTTCAAGGCCTTCCACCTACCCGTCCACCCCTATTGCACTCGACTTCCGGTACATTGTGCTGCTTGGGTTGTTGAGACAGGGAGCTCGCCGCTATCATCGTGATAACAATTCAATCATGGTGGCAACACCTTACGGTGTATTGCATTTATTGGAAAGCCATGACACGTAGACAAGGGAAAGAAAGGTATCTTGTAAACAGTTGCTTTATTATGGACGACGCGTGACGAGCTGATAAACAATTGACGCTGACATTGATAATTGATTGATTGATAAACAACTGACGTGAGTCACGAGTTGTTGACGAGCACAACAGTTAAATCCAACTCACTTCGCGGGCACATACAACAGTAATCATACCGAAACTACCGCTGTGTGTCGCTAAGAGCGCAGTCGTCCACCCCTCTGAGGCAGTGAACTGGCCTGATTTCGCCAGCTTCCGCTTGCCGCTAGGGTGTCGTACCTAGGAGAAAATACATGGCTCGCGTGTTCCGTAAACTTTTGTCGGGACCTGTACTCTTTCATGGTGACCTGACTTTGGCGGCTGACAAAAAAAAATGTTGGCGATTTTCCTTGCCCACCTGCCTGTACCTAGCACAGTTTGTAACTTTTGGCTTCAGAAAATATCTGAATTTTTCACTACGTGTACGACACATTTACCTAATTGAAAATAGGAAGAGAGCGAGGTAATAATTATCAGCAGTGACTGGCAATAATCGTCACTGCTTGTCGTGCCCATTCTCACGTTGACTTACCTTGGGGTTTCGCACGCTCGGCAGAACTGTGTGTCCGAGAAGCTATTTGAGTACTGGAAGGTACACTGTTCATATAATACCGGTAAGTAAAGTTATTCGCTGCTGAATGTAGCGCAAACACGCGCTGCCAGCCTACCGTGGCACCGAGAGTATTGTTGTAGAAATTGCTCTCACTCTTTTGGAGAAAATATACCCTTCCTTCTACACCACTTGCAGATCCCAATCTGCCTGCCGAGACTACCAAAGACCACAAATAACAAGGTAAGGGCACCTGTATCGATTAGTTGGAATAACGTGGGGGTTCACCTTCCAACTCGGAAGACCGTCAGCAACAGAGGCATGATACCGAAAGGGTAATGAGCTCATTTCTCGGTCTGACAGGCATAAACTTCCTGCGGAACGTTCATTCGTTGTAAAAGAACGTTTCTCTTTGATCCACATTCCGTGGTGTTGCCAGAAATTTGCATACATTGTGGGAGTATAGATGAATGCACGAACAGTGCTGCCTAAAGCGATATCAAACAGAAAGTTTTAATATTTAATGCGTACCTCCCCGAGCTATAAAGGAATATTAAGTGAGGTCCTACTTGTAGACATACAGGGTGTCCCAGCTAAATGCTAACATATTTTTTAAAATATATAATCACTTTTTCCGAGATGAAATCAATTGCAATATCCGATATGCTGAAGGGCACTCCTTAAGAGGGCATTAGCAAACTCCTAAGGCAATGTTTTAATTAACTTTCAATAATTAACTTTTGAATTATAAAAGCTACGAAGTTCTCCCAATGCGCAATGAAGAAAATAAAAAAAATCGGTGTTCCTTCAAGAATGTTTTGCGGACGATCTATCGAACGAATTTTTGTTCTGCAAAACGGCTCTGGTATCAGGTGACCGAAGGGACCAGATGGTCATATTGGGACAACTTCGTAGCTTTTATAATTAAAAAGGTAATTATTGAAAGTTAATTAAAACAATGCCTTAGGAGTTTGCTAATGCTCTCATAATGAGTGCCCTTCAGCATATGCTATATTGCGATTGATTTCATCTAGGAAAAAGTGACATGTATATATTATAAAAATATGTTCGCATTTAACTGGGACACCCTGTATATTTGTAGCAGGGCATATATAAAACTCTTTGCCAGGGTTCTCATGGTTAATATTTGATGTCCGCGGTCAGAATAAGGAGCAACAGAAATGCCCACCTTCACCTTACTACCGGCTGTGCCAGCGTTAGCGCCGCCAGCAAACACAAGTCAAAAATAGCACAAAAATGCAATAGACCATAATCGCAATCAGTAACTCGGTCAGTACGTGTGTGAGCAAGATGCATTTACGTCGTGCCTTTAAATGTGAATAGTCTCCGTGTCATTACATGCGGACGAAACCAAATGCCACATCATAAGAGGGCTACATGCGCGTTTTCGCGTTGCGAAAGTGTTTCGTGTGTTTCGTTGCACAGTTGCGAAGAGACCTTCGGCGCGCGGTTTGGAGTAGGCGTCGGCGTACCCAAATTACCGGCGGCTGCGGTGTGATGCGGCGGCGCACATGTCTATTTCACACCAAAAACTTCAGTGATACGACGCGTTATGAAAATGTTTTGAGTGTATTAGTGTGATCTGCTACTATTTGTAGACACTTCTAAGAATCGTCGGGCAAACGGTTAATGCACTTAACGAAGTAACGACTTTATGTAACTTGATGATAAAAATAACATGAATAGCATGTCGCTTAATTACTTCTTCTCGCCGTGGGAAAATGAAAGACGGTGGCATTGTGCTCGAGGGCATTCGTGTGCCTGTGTAACAACTCGTGTGTGCAATGCAGCATTGTGAACTACATGTATTCAATTTATAGGTATCCAAACCTTTAACATGCTGTTGCGTTGGGCTTGACCATAAAGCATTGCCCCAAACAGTCGAGGGAGATCGTAGGCAACCTCGGCGTGCAATGTTCTTTCTTTTTCTATTTGTGTGAATTTTAGGTAATTAGTCATCTTGTAGTATATTCTCTTTCGGGAGGATGTCCGCTATCCGCATGACTCCAAAAAGTGACATCCATGCTGCTTCCAGCAAGGAACGCCCAATGTATCATTAGACGCGATGGCTGGCGCAGAATCTACTACGCGTTTAAGCAATGTTTTTAGGGACCACGAACCGTGTGCTCAAACTCTCCGCTTGTGTTATTATAGCTCAGGGGCACCCATGCCATGGGGCGTGCGCAATGTACACGTACGGCCATTTACAGGAGTGTGATATTGAATGCAGAATGTATTCTAATAGAACTGGCGTCCGTAATTTTCAAAGTTATGATTGCCTTCACACAACTCCGCAACAGTTCTAAGCACGCACATTTCAATAAACTAACGTGCGCAGGGACGGGCTCCGCGTAGACGGGGCTCTATAATAACTGACGTTTATTACGTGTCACCGCGCTTTAAGTTGGCCTTCCAAATGTCTCCCAAGGAAATTTACATCTGAATGTGAAGATACGGTGCAGGCAAGTTGGTACTTCATCAGCATGTAGCACAAACCGAGAAGCACGAACACAAAATAGACATCTGTTGGTGTATTGTACCGTTTTTGTCAGTGCCTTTCAATTTTTCCTACATCAAGTTTACATCTCTCGGTAGAAGGTTGAGGGAGATGTGGCGCACATCGTTTATACCCTGTTTTATGCGGAAGGTCTCAATAACTTCTCTTCCAACACGGGTACCGGGAGGGAACCTTGATCTCTCTGATAAATGGATAACAATCGCCCCACGAGATGCAGTCTTCAGGGCGAGGGAAAATCTTCCGATCGTAGCTCAGCAATAGGCAGCCGGGGCGATGACTGAGGCATTGGACACCGTAGTATGTGGTTAGCCTCTCACATGGGAGCGGAGCAGCACGTCCGACCCTGCATACACGGACGTTTCCATCAAGGGACCGAGTGTTGCCTATGGAGCAACGTGAAGACCCAAGCTTTTTGCTGGTCCATAGCCTCGATGCCATTTTAGGCGTAAGCATGTTGTCATCAAAAAAATATTGCTTGGCCGTCAGTGCCTCGTCGTGTGTGCCCTCTTCTTGTGCGGGCTCTCAGTGGTTCCCAGGGTTGTCTATGTAAGGACTGTCTATGCTTCGTGATGCGAAGATCACACTACGTTCCTTGCGCACGCAATGCCTTTTATTCTACTCCCTTCACTGTCTCCCTCGTTGTCTTCGGCACTGCCAGCAGCACATTCCCCAACCGCAAGCCCTCCATCGCCATCTCATGCAGCTGGGCTGCAACACATTGCCCATGGCCACCCTCCTCGGTCCCGTCCCTCGGCCTACTCAGTGGGCCATCACCACAGCCCTGCTACGCTTCTTAAAAGACTAGGGCCTTGCGTCTGCCCTCTGACTGGACATTCTTGGAACTTTCTTTTGTGCCTGTACTGCACTGCACTGCGTGCCTGTTTTTCTTTCATTTTTTTCCTTTCCTTTATTTCTTTTGTTTATTCTCAGTTCAATTCTTTTTCTTTCTTTTTGTTCATTTTTCAGTTTCTTTTTCGGAATAGCAAGCTGGCAATAGCCTGGCTGACATTTCCGTTTTTTTTTCTTTCACTCTATTAAACATATCCCCCCCCCCCTTCACTGTGTGCAAATAATACACACATCAGTCTTGTATCAGCCCCTCTACAACACAATTGAAGTTGGGTGCGCATCGTCAGTGTGTGCATTTATTTTGGCTGCGACCATTACAGTCATGTAATTATTCTAACTGATCAACAATCTTTAAGCAAGGCGACCCATAATCCCCATAAGTGCACGACCACCAAGCAGCCAATGTGACCCTTTACCAACTTTTTGCTTAATAGCCCCCGTATAGGGTTGGGAGGACGTAGGGTACTAACCTCCGTGTGTTCCACACCCCTAGATGTCACTCTCATGGGCCTGATAATATTGGTGCACTAATATTTGTTTTTACTTTACTGGTTTCAGATACCACAGCTAAAAAAGCAGGTAAGACCATACTCTGTAATACACTCTCAAGAAAAAGGTGTTCTAATTACGGCCCTTGAAGTAACACGTGCTACCTGTAGTTAGTAACAAGGTAGCAAAAACTGCCTTGAATATCTGAAACGCGTATGGTACTACTCGGGCATTACCACATTTCAAGACATGCACTAGAAATTACGCATCCTCCAAGCAATACGTTTCACGGTTGTCAAGGTGATTTAATAATGTAGTATATCTGTGGAACTCGAAACGCAACTGCGAAAAGTAAAAAAAGAAAGAAAGAAAAGACACGCAGAATTTAGGAAAACTCTTCCCGGGAACAGCACCGCAAATGATACTGCCAAAGAAGAAGCGCTATATCTTCAGGTGCGTCCTGACCGGAAGCCGATCGGCATAGTGAGAAAGCCCGCGTTCAAGTCTAAGAGCACCGAGCGCCGCACAATATTGCTTTAAAGTAGCATTCAAAACGCACGGTACACACTGGATTTTTTACGCTTTTTTTTGTGTAAATGGCTTGTCCCGTGGCGCACATCTTTTTGGTGTTGCTTTTATTCTAATGTTCTATTGAAAATACCTTTAAAGATGGAGTTTTTTTGTGACAAATACTCTGTCTCAAATAGCCAGTGTAATACAAGCTGGAGCTGCCGCATGCCGAGACATACAGTTTAACGTTCTTGCTTCTATGGCAAGCACCGCCCTGAACACGGCAGACTTCCAGCCGTGGTTCCACCGTACAATTGAAACCGCAGCGGAATGCGTCACATGCACGCCTCGTTAGCTTGTTAGCACCCTGTTACCAGCGTGAGTGCCGAAGTAGCCCACATTGGCGTATCGGATGGATCATATACTGAAAGGCAATTTGTCGGGGCACGTTTGTTAAATGTAGTGGGGCGGAAAACGTTTGCAACGGTGAAGGGAATGCGATTTTGCAATTAACACGTACGCCTGCAACGAGTCAGGGATACCAGCTGAATTCCTAACATCCTTCCCTGTGAAATGCTGTTTTGAACTCGGGTTATCGTCTATAATGTGATTACTTGCGAAGGGGAGCTGTGAAATTTTTTTTTTTTCGTTCACGAATCAACACACCATATTTAACAACATATTCCCAGTTTAAATGGGGTGTAAAAAGGTGTCTCGGATGTAAATACCTCTTTCAACACCTCACTTTGCACCCTTAATGCTCGACATTGAATAAAATGTGGTGTGTGTCGATGTTACACCTTTAGTAATGCTCTTCTTGCACCTTTGCTTCAGTCTGCGGGATAGAAAATAGCGTTTTTTTTATAATAATACACCTGTTTTGAGCGAATAAAGGTGTAAAATTATGTACTGTGTGTAGCGTGTTTGTGAATTTTTTCACCTACTTTTCGGACATAACTCCAAATAATATTAGAGATGAGCTCTCGCATCCATTCCTTCAAGAGAAAAACTTTCGCTTCACACAAAAAATCCGTGCCAATGTTACAGTCTAGCAAAGTTCGAAAGAAATAAGCCGCTGAGGCTAGGCCGCTGCAGTCAAAACAGACTGCGTTGGCAACCGCAATCGGACAGAACTTGTGTTTGCGCTCTTTTGCTTACACTTGTGCGGCACAAAACATATTTTTTTTAGCAAAAATCGAAGAGGGCGCCCAGCGCCCGTTTGTCGATTGGAAATGAAACTGCTCTGCAACAAATTTCATGAAGCTATAACTCGGTGAGTAATATAGCAACCAGCCGGCTAAATCCAGATAACCTGCACGTGTAGCTAACAACGTCATTGCGGCGGATGACGCGATCTCTGGGTGTGCGCGATCTATGGGGATGCGCGTACCTTGCGGAAAGACTACAAGGTATAGACTCAGCCAAGTAGCGAGGGCGAAAAAAAAAAAAAGAGAAAAGAGAACAAATCTGACCCGACAACGCTGTCATCTCCATGACGCGAGGGATCCTGGGTGTTGGTAGCACAAGTACGATCGTAAAAATAAAATATTTCTGACGCGCGTATCGTTTTTGCGTATGCTAATAGTTTATTCATAATTTCGATATAGGAAAAACTATCCGTTGCGCCACTCGTACGCATGTACGAAATCATCTACCACCCGAGAACATTTCCGTGTCCTGCTTTCCCGAGCACCTATAACAGTAGACAGGCTGGTTTATCCGTGCGTCCCTGTGCCGTGCATCGTAGTACCGAGTTCGTACACTTCTTGGGTGAAGCAGGAGGCGACGTTCACATCTCGAAGCTTTAGACCACGATTAACACGTCTGAATAGATGAATGCAATGCATCCCCTCTTGCCGGCCCCGCAAAAAAAAAAAAAAAAAAGAAGAAGAAGAAAGCCTTCGTCATGGCGGGACCCGCCATGATGGCGTGAGCATTGTGAACGGACCCCTTATGGCCACTCATTGAAGAAATGCAAACGGCTAGTCACTACGTGCACATTTCGCTCTCGGTGAGAAATGGACCTTAAAGGGACTCTGAGCAGAAACTGTGGGAGCTCTCTCGTACTTGCAGTCGATAAAGCACCCAACAAGGACTCTCCATGCGAAAATGCGTGCATTAAAACCCCACGGTTTCTCTAAACTCGAATTTTAAACATTCGACTTCATCCGAGTGCAACACGCCTAGCGTCAAACCTAGAAACATACGTTTATATAGAATATCCATCCCGGCCCACCATCAAGATGACGTCAACACGGGGGCCACTCGCAACACCCACAACTGGCTCAAACGCGTCACGTGGTCACGCAATGCCTGTCAATTTCCTCCATGAAATGGCCTTTCTATGTTAATATGTTTTTGTTACAGAGCCTCAAAAAGAAAAATATACCCTGCATTTATCACCTGCAACAGTTTCTACGACTTCCTTTTCAATCTGTACACGGCGTTCCATATATGCTTCCGTATCCAGTCAGCTGTAATGGATGCCGTATGCCGAGCTTGCGAACTTGTGTGAATCCCGGTTCATCCTCTTTGTTCGGGTCATTGGGTTGGTGTTGGAGTTGGTCGCCATATTATGAACGTTTCACCTATCGTTGCGGTGTACTGTTCTTGATCTGCTGCGAAGCGACGGACCGCAACGGCAGTCACTCGCCTAAGCGAAATTATGTCTGCTGCATCTCAAAGGAGCATGGGGACCTGATGATACCTTCAACTAAAGAAACCAAGTGTGCTGTCGTGTGGTCCTGACGGAAAAGTAGTTTCAACAAGGTTAGCAGATTTATTTTTCAGTTACAAGTCTACGAACTGAAAACCATGCCAGTGCAGTCGATCATTCTCGTAGCTGTTGTGTAACGCGTATGCTTTCTTACGTATCCCACAGAACCCTCCACTTTTTCAACCAAGTTATCTTTATGAGATAATTCTGATGGCTTCTTACTAGGCTATTACCGCTCTTACTCACCTCTCTCCGCTTACTTACCGCTCCGAAACATTGAGATGACGAAGCGTCGTGGTAGCTGGACCTCCGCTTTCGAAAGATGAAAGTCTTTCCACACTGTGCTTACTGGCTTTGTATAGAGCCTGGCAAATCCGACAGACTTGGACTGCCTTTTTCAAGAAAGTTTGAAATGTAAGTAAGTGTATATTGGTTTCACATATCCACCACATATTGAGCGTGTGTACGATTGTACTTTATATGCTACAGCATATCAGCGTACATTATTATTCAACACGTACTGTGGCAAACTCGACATCAGTCACACAAAGCCAACAACTGCCTTTTCTTCAATTGCTTATTTTTATCACATCATGTTTTTGTCTATATTTCAATTTACCAACCAACAAAGTATATTATTTTAGTATAATTGTCTGGTATTTAGCAAGTCACAGTTTTACCATGGTTTTGGCGCACTGTAGCCCGAGTTGCTTATGCGCCATTAAATTGAATCATCATCATCTTCAACTGTCATTATTCAATTGAAGTGCCAGGTGGATATAATGCTATGGCGAGATATATTTTTTGCTGTCATCCTGGAGTTGCTCATTTCAGAAGAATAGTCACCGTGAAGTTTGTTTTCATTTTCGGAAACATTAAGAGGACTAAAACCAAACAATTTTCTTTCAGAGCATCCCTTATGCACCTGCATTTCAATTCCAATCTGTATTACAAGAATGACAGACCACTCAACAGAGATGAACATCTGAAAGTGAAAGAGCTGGAACGAAGATACGGTAATCTGTGTGAAAGGTGCTTAGTATGTGTGTGAGTCGAGGACATAGGTCTCAAGCTAATTCCTGTCTTCAGAAGAGGTGACAACTATGCTCCTTCTATCTATTAACCAGCTCCACTTTTTAGGGTTCCCTGTAAACTAATGGAGCACATCATGTACTACCACGTTGTCAGCCAAGTTGAGTCTGTCGATTTCTTTTTTTAAATTCTAGCATGGCTTTAGAAAAGGGTATTCAGGCAAAACTAACGTAGTGGAATTCGTTCACAGCATTTTGAACTGTCTTGATTTCTGGGTCCACGTAGATGTAGTATTTTTTTATTTTGTAAGCGCTTTTGACACTGTGCTCTATGCTCGCGTGTTGGCCAAAGTAGCCTAATTAAAATTTGATCCTGCTACCTGGATATGCAGTTTCTCAACTAACCGCAGCCGTGGCGACAACTCGTGAGGAGAACCTATCATGTCGCCACCATGCAGCATTTGTTATGCTACAATCGCTTCACATTTTAGTCTAGTCAAAAGCAAGGCCTTTTGGTGATCGGTCTTGTATGATGCCATGCCGCTCCGTTATGTAACCCCACACTGGGTTCTTCAACCTATGAGAGATAAAGAAATATATTGCCAAGTACATTGTTTACAAGGCTCGTTATTCCATTTCGCCGCACTACCACAAGCAATTGTTAGAGTAGTGGCCCAGGGTATGAAGCTTGTCACTAATCATCATTCAAACAAAGTTCATAATGTAAAATGCTTTACTGAGAACAGCAGCTTAACACAACAATTAAGAATAAAGAGAGTAAACGTTTCATTGCCTATCCAGGTGGCGTCATCCCTACAACAGAGAACAATCAAAAACAACATTAAAAGAGTCAAATCGGTGGTGCGCATTCCTTTCATCCAACGTATTTCATACGCTATTTGGAGGGCACTGTGCCCATCATGCATTTTGACTGTGCATATCAAGTTGATTGCATAGAATGTGATGCAACCTACATTGGCGAGGTAGACAAAAGACGTGGGACAAGACTAAAAGAGCACACAAGGGACATTGCCAGGGCTACTAATGCTTAACTTAACTAACGAGGACCGAATTAGTCTACCATTGCTGTCCTAAGGGACATATATTTTGATGGTGCAGTAACCTTTGCACATGACTAGCGATGGTCCCTAGAAAGCTCTTAGAACCCTGCTTTATCAGGCGTGATGCTTCAGCCTGTAATACAAACCGTGGCCCCCTATCGGATGTGTATGATGCCCTCTTAGATAGGCTGATGTGCTCGTCTTTGGCCTCTGTTGTGCTGATGATGCCACCCAGATAGTCGACAAAACGTTTACGCTCTGTTTTTAATCGTTGTGTTGAACGGTGTTTGCAGTAAAGGACGCTACATTATGAGGTCGTCATCCGGTTTTGGAATATATTTTCAAATAAAGTTGTTGTTTTACAACGCGTATTACATTGTAGAAATCATCCTTATTGCCTATTGTTTAGGGGAAAACATTCTGCAGTCACATGAAGCACTGAAGGGGCAATTTCGAAAGTAAAGGCACTCTGGTTTATGGTCTTGCCAATATGGCGCAGCGTATGCGTAAGGTAGCATTTCAGAAGGCTGAGAACACTCAAAGCAATTAGTGTGCTAGCATTAGATATTGTGTGCAGCATTACATATTTGCTTTTGCTAGGGCAACTAAGAGGGGTGGATATAGAAAGACAGTTACAACCTGTTTCCACAAAGGACACTCAGATTCATTAGCAATTTCCTGCAAGAGAGCTAAGGCTTTTCCAGATTACTAGAATATGGGTACCTGATTTTAGATAACAAGAACTCATACACCAGAGGTCAGTGTTACACATACCCTGCTTTTCATCAAAACTGTTAAAATGCGTGACCCCCTAAACCTGCACAAAATTCCGGGAGTGTCTTGACTGGGCACTGTCGCTGTTCCTCTCATAAGGTGCTCTCTAGGTACCTGTCTCCCAGTTCTGTATGCACTGCCTGAGGTAACTTCAGCATGCTTTCCCAACATGAATGGTCGCAACTTCTATGAGCAGTGTTGTACCTACTGAAAGCAATATGAAATGCTATGCCTTGACAGGTTATGTTGATATCCTCCTTAAGACCGTAGAGAGATGTTCCTTGCTCCCTTTATTCCAAACCGCACTATCAGACACAAGTCCACTTGCCACCAAGCTGATGAATATTGCCTCAAGTCAGGGTAATCAAGGGAATTAATCACTGAGGCTCATTAAAGCTGTTTTCTATGGGGATCTGATCCAGGACTGAGCCGTGAGTAGCCCCGTGAAAGCACCAGGGTTTCTTCGAATTTAAATGTGCCAGCTTTTGTTTTCCTCACCCTCCTTCTTTTTATGTAGTAGCTGATTACTGTAGAGTTGTACTGCTTTGGAGATTGAAGATGTGGAGATGATGTAAGAGGTGGAACTAGGCTTTACGCAAGATGAGGCAAAGTGTGACTATGTACAAATCTTCTCAGAATGTTTATGTATCATTCACATAAAGAGAGGATAGGCATTCCCAGCTTTCGTGGACAGCGACGCCTTGCGCCCTCTCGCGACCATTGAGTGAAACTTGCCGCCAAGACAATAGAAAAGTGCCGTAGCAGCTGTTCTATCCAAGGTATCGTAATATTCCCGAGGATACACGTTCAGACATCTATTCTAAGCTTATACAAACGAAAAATATCGCTATACATGAAATACATTTGGTTCCCCAGACATCCCGCTTCTCGGACCGTGAATACATGGGATGTATGGGGATTTTCACGCAGGAAACGATTTCATCGCTTAATATCTCTGGTAATGTATGATGCACTGTAATATTCCCGTGGATATGCGTTGTAGGCTACCTCGAGATTCAACATTTAGAAGAACTGCCAGAGTCACTCAATCGTCTGCGGTTCCCCTGCACGATAAACTTGGCCCAAATGCCAAAATTCGGAATCAGTCAAAGTGGCTTCTCCGCGTTGCAGCGGTGTCTAGCAGTGAAGTTACCTTTACGCGTCATTTAAACTTTTCTCTGCTTATTTAGAATTAGTAACTGCTTTTGACCTCATTTCTTGAGTTAGATATAATTTTGAGAGGATGGTTGGTACATTATGCGCCCGCGGGTGGAACACGAATTTTGAAGCGTTATCTCTTGTCATATTAATTATTAAGATGTCGCTGTTCGATGAATTCGTTTGTGTTAACGTATTTGAGAAAATTTTAGCAGTATACTTTTTGTTTATCACCAATTGCCGTTCGGTTTTAAGAACATCTGACAACACAACAGTGCATGTTCACGTAATTATGTTGCACACACTGATAATAACTTCCCAAAGCATTCCCAGAAGTGCGGGACACAGCTTCTTAAAGTTGGCTTGACCGGCGTACTCGCTGCCCTCCATTGAAGCAATGCATCCCACCTGGTTTTGTTAGAATATCTGTTGACCATGACCTTTAGAAAGAAATGTCCACACATGGGTGTTGTTGTGAGAGGCCCTTCGATGGCGTACAAGTGGTATGGAAGCGCAAGAAGGTCGCAGTTTTGTTCCTGGAGGACTTATTTTCGCCGTGTTGGCTTCATGGCAGAATGCATTGGTGTGCTATTTTTCCCGTACTTGGCCAAAACAATGGGTTCTGCAGAAAATGCCCATGTCGAACATGAAAGGTGAAGTTGTCTGTTACGCTTTGCAACTGTGAGCCGCTCCAATGTTGTTCCCACGACCAAAGAAGTGTTGACAAGCTCAGTGTGGCCTGCGAAGCGTCTGTATCTTCATTCCTGAAGGAGAAGCGTATACGAAGGGGGGAGTCAAGTCCTGTAGATCACATAAACATGGTCAGTTCTTGCGCCTGAAACGAATCTGCTCAGATCAGACTGATTTTGTAAAACATGCTCAGCAAATGATATCTGATTTCCAAAAAAGAAACGAATCTGAAACGAATCTGCTCAGATCAGACTGATTTTGTAAAACATGCTCAGCAAATGGTATCTGATTTCCAAAAAAGAAATTACCCATTTGAACTCATCCATGACTCTGTTGCCAAATCAGCTAGCCTATCCAGGGAGTCCTTATTCACCCCGAAACGCAAAGAAGACTTAAGTAATGTAGATTTATCCACTACATATCATAAATCACTTGTCAATACCAATTCCATTCTTAGACGCCACCTCAATATATTACATGCTGACGAGCAATTAAAGGAAGTTTTTCCGACTCCCCCATTAGTAGCATTCCGTAGATCCAAAAATTTGCGCGACATCCTCACGTCATCATGCATCATGAAGCGCTCGCCGGGTTGTTATCCCTGTGGTAGTGCACGGTGCCAGACCTGTAAATTTATCGCGCCATCCACCATTGCCCGTTGCACTTTGGGTGACTTCTGTTTGAAAATTCGTCATTCACTCCACTGTAATTCACCCAATATTTGTTACTTGATATTCTGCTGCAAGTGCAATTCACAATACATCGGTACCTCCAACACAATGAGAAAAAGATTTTACGGCCACAAATTTGATATCCTAAATGCCCGCCAAACTCCTGTCGCCATTCATTTCAATCAACCTAATCACGATTTTGAAACTGATTTGAAAATTATATTGTTAGAATCTGGGTTCCGCACCGACATCAAACGTAAGAATAGGGAGTCCTACTTAATTTCGCAATTCAAGTGGTCTCACACCAAATGGTCTGAATCTTAGTCCTGGCTCGTTATATCCGCTTATGTAAATTTAATAGTTATATATCTCTATTTATCTGTGCACAATTCTTGAATCTTCGCTTCAGTCATCGTCTGGCTCTCCGTTAGATAATCCGTAACCTTCCCCTTTGTCCATTCTGGGCCACTCGTTTCCCATACTCCTGACCCCCCCTTCCGCGAAACTGGGTTGGCGAACCTTTTTGTTCACAATAACACCTTTTACTGTTCTTAAACGGTTAGAGGTCACTTATCCGTCTGCCCAGCTATTCATTGTACACAGACATGTGGCACCATATCTCCTTCCACTTCCCTTTCTTTGTACAGCAGTATGTTTAGTTGTGTATATGTCTATACTATATATACTTATGTGTGTCACCACTTCACTTTGTACCTGAGGAAGCGTGGACCTCCACGCGAAAGCTTGTACAAATTAAACTTAAACAAAAATCTTCAGTGTCGGTTTCTGTGTTTTCCTGAAGCAGACAGCAACGGGCGGTGTTGGCCCACTGGTGACGATTTTGGTTATAGCTTTCGAGGGCCGTGGTTCGATACGCGGCCTGCTTAGTGTTTTTTTTTTTTTAATTATCACTATATTCATGTATTTTCTATTTTTTATTTTTTTAGAGGGAGTTATGAGAGTAATGGCAGGGCGAGAGCGTCAGAGTTTTGGCTTATAATGCCGTACTGGCTCTATGTCATACTACATGCTGTTCGTTTTGACTTCCTTCACCGTTACAGGAATCCCCGTTTTGCACAGTGCCGCGCGTTTTTGTTATAATGTAGATTATTGTCAATCCTCTAACATCAATTTCGAACTTGTGGCTTAAACGTCCTTTGCTCTCTGTGAAGGAGCAACTCATCAAAGTTTCATTCGAGATCGATGTGACGACGGAACCAATTATGCGAGTCAACTTTGACGCGCTCTAATGGTAAAGGGAATTAAGATGAACAAACTACCACGCGTGTCTCTTGCAGTGTTAATACATGTCAATCAAATTTCGGACATGTGGCTTAAACTTGCTTTATTCCCCAACTCGCCAAATCTTTCGTTCGCAGCATTGCGCAAGGCCGTAATGTCCTTACGGGTTAACTAGTTCTAGGTACCAAAATAATGAATATGTTCAAAATACACGCGTGCTTATTGTCATATATACAAGGTACGTGACGTAAGCCCGACTAAATTTTATTAAATCCGCGATTGTCTTTTTTTTTCCGCCAAAGTCGTTGAATATATCTATTCCCAACGGGATCTACTCAATGGTGGTGGTGTATCAGTAAATAGCGCAGCCGTTAATTAACTTTCGTAATTAATCTTTGTAATTAATGAAAATACGTTGACTGCGTGATTGCAAAGATGTAGAGTACAACTCTGGAGGGTCTACCCCACAAGAACCGACACGACAGCGCCTTTTTGTGCTCTATTAAAAATGTGCGAGAATACAAAATAATTGGCCATTGTGCGGGTTTTGCGGCCAATTTCTCCTCTCCCTGTCTCGGTGCCACCCCTTCTCAACTGACATCAGGTTGTTCTTGAAATCATGGAACAGCCCGCTTTGTCCCCAGAAGTAAGCGTAAGGGGAATTAGTGATGCCATTTCTCAGTCTACGTTTTCATAAAACATGCCGTCTTTGATCTTCTTTCCGTCATTATCTCCTTTGGTCTGCTCAGCACCTTCCAAGGCAGTTCGCGATTTGATGTGACAACTGCCACGCAATAGAACTACCAATGTTCCACGGAGACAACAAAAATAAAGTTATTATTATTATTATTTACACGACGAAAGAAGTAACGGCTGCTGAGTGTGCGTCCCAAAGCGGTTGCGTCTTGGTCTCTCACGATGACAACATTCTGGGCTGGTGGATCAGTGATGCAGATGTCTATTCTAGCTTTTATGCTCCCTGGTTCGATCTGAGGGTCATGCCTTTCTTCTTTTTTATAAAGAGAGCTTTAAGATTACGGTAAGGCAAGATCATCACAATTTTTATCATGGATGGCCTATTATTAGGCAATATGACATAACATGACTAGTATATGTGAAAGGTAGACCACTTTTCATTGCATCCGAACCTACTGCAGTCGACCCGCGTTTATCCGGACGGCCTCGTTTCCTGTGAAAATGTCCGGATTCCGGGGGAACCGGATAAATGAAACACGAAAATCCAGAGTGATCCTAACAGGACATTCACAATTGACACATCTTTATTGACCTTTACACAGAAAACTATCCATTGTCATCTGTTTCATTCTAATACACGCATTCAGTTCTTGCAAACCTTTGCTAATGGCATTAACTTGCGAAATATTGTTTTGTTGCTCGGAAAATACTAGCGCCGTTCTCAGTGCCGCCCGCGGATTTTCTACCGTCACAGCTGGTGCCCCCCCCCCCCCATCCCCACTTTCATCATCAGATCCTTCTTGAACACAATCGGAAGCGACGACACCGACGGTGTCGTCATCTGTGATTGCAGCGCAGGGGTCCTCGTTGTGAACCTTCTCAGTCTGAAATGACCAGACTGCTCAGTGGATTACGTATTACGTATTTGTGTGTATCATGTATTTGTGTAACGTGCAAAGTCGGAAAGGGAGAAAATTCTTCATAGCAACACCCTATTTGTATCAGTAAAAAGAAGGCCACGACCAGGGTCCTCGACCTCCCTTGACTAGGTGGGTGTGGGCCAAGTGTCCTTCCCGGACAATGACCGGAAACCTGAAGCTGATTGTTGGGTAGTAGTCACTTCGGTTCCCTGGAATTCTACTCCGAGTCCGGAAGCTGAAGTCCGGATAAACGAGGGCGAAATACATGGGGAGAAATCTGTCCCCATGCTTTTTTGTCCAGATAGCGCAGGATCCGGATAAACGAAGTCCGGATAAACGCGGGTCGACTACATCGTTATAGGAAGTCTCCTCACGAAGAAATTATGAGTTGACCTTTCATGTCATCTACACTTCGCCCACCTTCGTTAACTTATATTCGGTTTTGCTCCATCTTTGTGCTATATTTTTGTTTTAGGAATAGCAAGCCGACCTTCGGTCAGGCTGAGCTTTCCGAAATAAACGTATATGCAATCCCCCTCTGCAGAGCGCCAAGGTGTTAACATTTCAGAACAACAGCAGACAGAGCACCCTTAACTGCCATCGTTACAACAGCAAGGCGCGTGGGGTCGAAATTCTTGTTTCTCTTTTTAAATTGTATTTGTTCACCCTTAACAATGTGCTCTCGTGCGCACTCACAGGGCTTCCCATGCATTTTAATCAAACTGTCATGCCAAGTCATGCACGTCCCACGGAGAATGCGGATTAAGCATTACAGTGCTTCCGACGGGTGAGAAAACTTGTACTTGAATCTGTGTTTTTCCTTACCGCTTCTCGCATATTATGAAGTGTCTTCATATGGGACTGCGATAACTATCGTTGCTTGCTAGTTGAAGTCTCTTATTTCAGGTTATCAATAGCAAGCGCATAAAAGCAGTTTTAGCAGACCGTTTGTAAGGTTATCATGCTTGTCGGTGCCAATTTGCAGTTATGTAAGACTCTGAATCTTATCCACTGGCAAGCCACGTTCAGGCAAGCCACGTTATGAACGGTTTGCTAAAATTTTCTACCTTGTTCGCCCCATTCCACAATAAAGCGAGTAGGACGCCCACAAAAATTCCAGCAGAATGGCGATTATCTGCGGGAAACATCACGGACGTTTGCGCGACTCTACTCTTGGTGCGGCGAAAGGAAACTTTGATATGACGTCCGTTGCTCCCTACCATCTTATCTCCACAGTTTTGCGATTGCACCTTTCTTCCTTCTTCTCGGTTTCTCGTACTTATTTGAGCAGGGTTTACCCAACACCTCCAAGATAAGGAGAAGGCCCGCGCCCTACGTCACTCAGGAAGGCCCGCTGTTACTATTGTGGATGCTGCTATGATGTAAATGAAAGAGCGAACGAGAACAAAGCTCGAAGCAGATCGCAAAGTATAGGAAAGGCCTCCATAGGTGACGTAAGCGCGCAACCTGACGCTATCTAGGAGCTGTTGGTTTACCAATCACTTTTTGTGTCGAACGTGACTCTGCTGCCACCTATATAGATGTTCTGAAAATAAGCACTCTTCCGCTTGTTTGTTTGTTTATTTTTATTTTTTAGGGGAGGGCGTTGGTAGCCGACAAGCCTTCTTGATGGTGTCGGGAAGAGACTGTAACACGCAAAATTTGGAATTAAGCATTGAAAGGTCCTCATGATAAGGCCGAGAACAGACTGAAGTGTATGATACAGTGATAACGGAGTAGCAAGGTACAAGTAACAAACTGAAGTGCAGTTACTGAATTCGTCTTGGTAGCCTATGGAGTATTTTTTTTTTTCATCATAATGTAGGGTAATTTCTGAGGTTTTTTTCCGACTCTGTCACACATACACAGGCACAGCCCCTTAGAAGTCGCCCCAGGACGCACGTTTCTCATCGTCGACGGCATCCCCATTTCCCACAGAGAGAACAAAAATGTATATTGACCAACCTTACGAGTGCCGGTCATCCCGTTCCACACGCTACGAGTAGCAGCCCAGAATTATGAGCAGCAGTACAGCAAAGAAAGGATTGTCAAAAGTTATCAGAACTGGTTATCACGTTTTCATTCTGCGTTAGGCAATTGCTGCTGATAGCCAGGCTCCGCGCGCGATATCTGATGTTCCCTTTCTCGTCTGCCCACGCCTCTTTCCATCTTCCTTCTTCCTCACCTCATACTTTTCTTTCAAGTTGGCTTTCCTGCATGTTCTTCTGCTATCAGGCAGGACCTGCATCAAAGGAGGTGTCCCTGAATTCTGGTCATGTGTTCCATCCTTTTCCGGTTTTGATATTTCTTTATTTATGACTATATCTGAAAGGCCCTCGCAGGCAATACATTAGGGGAGGACATCAACGTGGGTCACTTAACAATTACGGAAGTTACAAGGAACATACATATTTGGAAGACAGACTCTGTTTTTCGTTCATCAGTCTTGCTCAAGAAATTGTTCACTGTAGCAGTGGTACACACACGAAAGGAGTGCGCAAGACTCATTAAAAAGGACTAGTGTTGTGTTTCAACACAACATATTGAACTCATGAACCATGCATCATCCTGAGAGCTATAAATCATCCTAAATACAGATGCTGAATTATTTTAAATGCGATAGACGAGCTGTGCGAAGAGGTACCTCCAGTTAGGATCTTGGGTACTTGAAGCGTGTGGCATTTTCTGTGGTCATCCCAGCTTCACTGCACAGGCTGGGATGACCATGCTCTTGTTTTTCCCAAGCTTGTGCCATACTCACCTTGCAAACTGGCGATACGCAGTGTATCTGCATCGTCTACACAGATGTACATAAAATATAGTTTAGGCAAATAGGTAAACGGTTACAGTACAGTGTGTGTGCAGTGTCATTTCTACATGTACCTGAGAGCAACTGCAGTTTACCTGCCCACACAATGTACATTACTACACATGCTGTGTACTTTTAGAAACCAACATTGTTTTACTTTTCAATGAATCGACTATCAAGAACACCCAATGTCGCTAACAACCTACTCTAAAACCTTATTCACAGGGCAAGACATAAAAACGTGACTCAGGACACAGCACACTGACAAGTACAAAATTGCCTATATTGCTTTTCTACAGTTCAGAGTTGTGTACTGTATAGTCGTTTTATGTGCTGCGCCCTGTACTGGAGTTTTTAACGACTTTAATATAGGACCAAACCAGTTTTGGGCGCCCAACATCGTTCGACAAGGACACATGTGACTTACTTGTGAATATATTTGAATTTGAATTTGTGAATATGAAGGCATTTCTGGACACCATCGGACTTCGATCGTTATTGTAAAGGGGCTCGTTATTTTATTCCCCCCATTCCACCAAGCACTGGGGTAGAGTATCGCCTGTTGCGATGAAACTCCCCACTCTCCAAGGCCGAAAATAAAGTTGTTGTTTTATTCGCTCATAGGTTCGCGCTGCCCACGGAGTTCAATATGCGACCTTCAGGACAGTCATATTGAAGCATAGAAGTTGGAAATCTTCGTGGGTTGTAATCCACTCATGCTGCAGTCATTCGGCAGTGTTTTAGAGTTCCTTGCAGCACAAGAATTTGATCTCCTTCGGCATTATGACACACCAGCCACACCGGCACCATGAGCAGCAAGTGCGCATTAAATATCAGAACACGAAATTTCAGAGAACGTTTACATGTTCGATCACAGTGTGCGTTAAAAAGCTCATTGTTTACCTGAAGACAGGCGACTTGCTGTTTGCTTCATCTGTGACCGATGTTCGTAGAGCTCTAACTTCGTCTCGCATTCGCGCCATCGGCGACGTTTCGAAAGCCTACCGAGCTGTTCAGCACGCAGGATTTTTTTCTCGATCGCAGAAAGGTCAGAAAGAAGTTCCGGGCTCGAAGTCTCCGCATTTCTTCCTTTCGACGTCCACAACTTTCTCACAGGGACTACATGTTCTGACGCCACAACTGGTCGCTGACGCGTGTGAAGCGCTCTAATGGATACGTCGTTAACATCCAACAATTACCGCAGAGGATATACGCTCGTACATCGTTGGCACCAGTAAACATCTCGCAGTCCCACTGCAGCCCGCTACTGTAAACAACAGCCGCTATCTTGCTTCGCGGTGTCAATCGGTCGTGACCGCCGAATACAACGAAACGACTCAGCACCCGTGGAAGCGGCAGATATCGAGCCAGCGCGTAAGCCTCAGGTCCATACAGGGTTCAAAAGACTGACCTCCTACGACTTTCCTCCGTGATTACATTTGCTTCGAAGTAGAGATTCGTGCGTTCTAGCAGTACCAGGCGTCGGGCGTGTTCGGATCGAACGGCTTGATGTGTCCCAGGTACGTTGCCGTTGCTCCAACGCCCTGCGACGAGGAATCTCCAGCGGCATTAATGGCCATCGTCGATTGTGGTAGTAACTGCGTATCCCATCCTCGTCGCCAATTGAAGTGGTGCAGCCCGTATATAACTGTGTGTTGTACAGCGATACCCCAGCGCTTCCCGTCAGTGTGCAACCTGTCTGACCGTTCTCACCGCACAGTAGTAGTAGTCACGTTCTCTCCCTTTTGTGTCAGGGTGGACTTTGGCACTCCACCTTCACAGGAGTCGTGTCATTGCCTCAGGGACAAAAATAAACGAACAAAAAAAAAAACTCGAAAAGATGCTTTTGTCTTGGTTCTTTTCTCTTGTTGTTTTCACTGCTTGCACTCCTTGCTGCGCTTCTTGCGCCTTCTCCATTCCAGTAGGCGGCGCATCGTGGTTTCCACTTCCGTCATTTCCGCTCTTCTGGGCACTGCTGGCTCTGCGTCGTGCGTCATGGCGTGGTTGTGATGGGTCCTGAGTATTGTGCTGGAGTTCGCTGTCGGTGTTGCTCTTGGAGTAGCCTTTGGCCTCTGTCGTGATGCCGAGGGCATCGACGATGTTGCAGTTCCTTTTGCCTCCGGGCAACCTCTCACGTACTAGGACTACGTAGGACTACGTGGGTGATGTCCTCAGCTGGCGACCCGCATATTTTGCACGCTGTGTCTATTTCCCCGAACAGGTCAAATTTCCTCCTTTGTGCCATCAGCGAGCCAGTGCGGGCCTGGAAGAGTAAAGCACTCGCTTGGTCTCCTCTGTTAGCAGTTTGCTACGCGGGGCTTCTTTTTAAGTGTCCTGTACGTCCCGAGGCTTGGTCATTTTTCCATGTTTTGTCTCCATTTCTCCAAAGGCGTTTCGTCCACCTGTATCTTGACTGTTTTTTCCCCATTCTTTTACTGTTTTCGTGTGATGTCGGTCGGTTCCTTTCCTGTATGTTAAGTCTAGGGTTGACATCTTTCGGATCCATCGTGCTTTGAACTTTTGGTTCTGAGGTGCAGTCTTCTAGCATAGTTTTGTTGGGGCAAGAACCTGAGTCTCCCCGAATACTGCAACTGGGATCTGGCCTCTCTCTGGGTGAAGGTTGACCAGCCTATTTCTCCAGTTATATGTTGGCCGAAATGCCTTTGCCTCCTAAGCACCACCTCCCCAGTTCGAGTTGGTGCTTTTCCGCTGTTTTCCAGAACGTTTGGGTTGGTGCCAGTACATCACTTCCATATGTGACGGCGGGCACTGCCATAGTTTTCCATAGTAGTCGAGCTATTGTGTATCTATTAAAGCTCTGTCTTGCTGTATTCCATGTTAAGCCTTTTAGTTTACTTGATTTTCCTAGTAACTGCTCTTCGTGTAAGATCAGGATGTTTTTTTCTTCTGAGATGTTTATGCCCAAGTATTTGTATTGGCCGGTTTTTGAAATTTATTTCCCCTGGATGCAGAAAAGGGGGTTGCGATTTTTGGCTGCACCGAACCCCATCCGCGCCGATTTGTCCATGCTGAAAGTCAGTGAGTCTATTTCAGCTACACAGTATTTTATGCTATAAGGCGTGATATTCAATCAGCGACAGTATTCTATTCAGGAAGTAAGAACCGCTGCCATTGAATTGAAGCTGAACCACTGTGCGGCCACAGGGAGTAAAATGCAAAGCGTTCTAATTCTTGGACATAAACGAAAACGATCTAAGCGTGTCGCACTCCTCCGCAGGCAACTCAAGGTCAAACTCAATTGCTCAGGCGTGCTGCACCTGTGTAGTGCTATTTTGTGTCCGAAGTAACTTGGAAGTAACTCGTTCTTTTTTTATCTCGTGCACATCCCTAATTATTTTTCCAGAGTAAAACCTATTTTTAGAAATTGAGTTACATCCTCTTGGTGGACAACCCGTATAAGTAAGACGCTTCGCAGGGCGACCTCACATAGTTACGCTGGGACGGTACTGCAAGAAGAACCCACCTGGACTTGTACAGTTCATTATCTACAGCTTTGTGTCGGTGCGTCATCCGTTCCCTTCCATACATGCTCCACTTTAATGGCAGCAAAGAAAGCTTGTTTGTTTATCCCCTGCAAAAGGCGACCAAACCCTCATCTAGGCAGGATTATAAAAAACGCGTCAAATAAAACCTGTTGCAACAGTGAGATTCCACTGAGTCGAAGCTGCAGAGATATCTGACACATTCGCGCTGCTTTGTGATTCCAGCAGGCATCAATTTTCCAACAGCTCCAATGTCATGCCAGTAGAGGGCCAAGTTGTCTAGTATATCTTTCAAAACTTGTGAATATACGAAATATTTTCGTTTGGGTAACTTGTGCTAAGGATGCTAGTGTTATTTTTTTTGCGGACCTGCAAAACGAAATTTCAACACGCTGTCAGAATTGCGGTCCCCCTTCGTGTGGACCCAAGCGGCTTCATACTGGTAATGTGCATTGTGTAACGTTCTGTTAGCATAATGGATATTGACTAATGTTTTTTTTTTGTTTTTTTTCTAATGCCAAGCTAGGGGAATTCTGAGCTGTCGATGAGCACCCTGTCCATACACTATTAGTACACTGTGTGTAAAATTTGTTCCATGATTTATATGCAAGTTTCGTGCGCTCCCCAATTCCATCTGTAAAGCCCTGAGGTAAAATACAGGGTGGGTGCTATCAAAGGTGAGTCATATTTTCGTGCAAGACGTGATACGTCCTTGACGCGGTACCTCCTTGAGGCACATACTTCCTCTGCCTCAGAGTAAAGAATTTATGCCAGAGAAACCTACGGAAAAAAAAAGTGCTTACCAAGCACTGTGTAACAGAATAAATACGACCACGCAAACATTCGTCTGCATCCTTCGGTATCGCATAGGAACTACATGAAGACGAAAGTTTGCATGACTGTGTTTATTTTTTTACCCAGTATCTGGTAACCATGATATTTTCGTATGGCAGCGGAAGTCTGTCCGTAAATAGGTATGGCGTCACGCGCGAACATGTGAGTGACCTTTTATAGCACCCACCTGTAAGTTACTGGCGAGACCGCCCAAAGTCAGCCTAGAGTATGTATTGCTCAACAGGTGTACAGTGAGGGGGGAAACAGCTCGCAAATAATGCGAGTAAGGTATACGTACTTATTTCACTCATGATCCGTGGTGCACTTTCCGTGTACGGTGGGAGTACAGCATGTGTGGCCAGCTTACAGAGGGTAAGCTTACCTATTGTGAAAACTGTATGTTAGTTCTGTTGGTGTCGATTTATAACTCCAAGCGGGTTAAACGCACAGACGACGAATACGAAGATGCTCCCAGCAGCGCACCGGTGTTTTTCCGCTGAGCCGCTGCGAGCAAACGAGACGTCGATCTTTCATGACACACTATACGAACGAGATTCCGCAATCCAGCCTGGAAAACGTCGACAGCGGGAACCTGAAGCGATTGTTTTCCGAGTGCGGTGATCGGTTCCTTCGCAGAGATTCCGTGTGACCGTAAGTGTGTGTGGAACAGCTCACTCATCAGCTCACTCATCGCTGTTCGGAACGCTGTTACTCGCAACCGGCTCCGAGTAACAGACACTCGGCAATACCGAGGGTGGAGAAACAACAACTGTAGTGTGAAATGAATATTAAGTGTGAAGACATTTTTCTTTTTTCGTTGAGTTTAATAACAGGCATTTGCAGCTACTTTCTCTGGAAGACATCCTCTAGAGTTATTCTATGGAGTAGCTTTTGAGACTATGGGCCAATAGAAACTGCTATTTGTATGGCGAGTAACCTTTGTGAACTTCCCTCTGTGAAAAGTCTCAGAGAGGTGAGACAATGAATTTGTTTAGCGCTTCTGCTGGGGGGGGGGGGGGTAGATGATGCACAAAAGCTAGCGTGATTATTATTCCACATAAAAAAACACAAAAAAGAAAAAAACTGAAACAAAACGTTCCAATGCGGAAGTAAGACTGCTACAGTGATTTTCTGTACATAACAAAAACCGTTCAACTAACACTCTCGCTTTTGTTTTTGCTTTTTTCTGTTTCAGATGGGACGGTCCTGGTTGACGGCCTCTTTCGAGGTAGGATAATTTGCTAAGCAACAGTAATTTTGACGTGCTAAACATTTTTCATGAGTTGTAACTTGTAGCAGCTAAGTAAGGAACTGAAACGCTTTGCAGATAACGAACGCGATATCATCAACACACACCACGAAGCCGATATTCCAATAAAGAGTTGGAAAATCGGCGCCGCCGTGTCTTTCTCTCTCTACCCTTGTGCTGTACTTGCGCCGCGAAACTTTTAGGTTATGTACCAACTACCTGGAGTATCTACATCAGTTAGGTAACGATTCCTGCTTTCCACACGAATGCCTGAGGCAAAGCACCATTACGTCGCGTGCGATTATCTGGTCATTATGGTACTATAATTTACCAGTGGGCACGCAACGCCTTTCAGAAGGGTGGCATGGCGAAATAATAATAATAATTGGTGGCTCTACTTCGCGAGACAACTGTGATTATGAGTGACGCCGCAGTGGTGGGGTGTGTGGATTAATTTTGCCCACCTGCGGGTTCTTTAACATGTGCCGAAATCCCGACACAAGGCGCCCCGTATTTAATGCCCTTCTCGGAAGACGGAGTGTGTGAGCAACTTGCGCCAAGTTGCCACCGTCCTCACCGGATTAGAACTCGCGATCTTGGGATCAGCAGCCGGCAGGCCACCGACTCATGCCGAATTCCACGGTTCAGAGTGCGCATATTTAAAATTCAATTGGAAATTCCAAGTCAGCAATCTGGTGCCGAAAGATGGAAGTCACTGAAAAGGTTAGTCAGCTGTAGGACTCGAACCCACATCTTCTGGATTACCGACCCAGGGCTCAACCAATTGAGCTAAGCTAACACACCTCCCCAGCGACTTCCAAGGGTGCGTCATCTGACGGAACAAATCAACCACTCTCTCTCACTTATCCCCCTTTCACTCTTACATTTTTCTCACGCATACACACATTCATGCGACGGGATCGACGCGAGCGGCATCATGTAGGCGGTAGGATGTATGGAAATATCGGCATCCAAAATTCCGAATATTAACAGTGAACGTTTCGCAGAAAATACCAGAGCAATATGCTGAAAAATGTATATAAGATACAGTACTAAATACACTAATGAAAACGTATTTGCAAAATATGAAAATACCTCAAAATGTATTTATTAACAATATTTTGAAGTATAGTAATTCAAATACGTACATCACTGCTTCAAAGGTGCATCGGTAGGGAGCCACAACGACAACCGTGAGCGATGTCTGCCAGTTTTGGCATTCCCACTTCGCCTCCAGCGATAGCTCGCTTGGCTCGTTAGCTGTCGTTATACTTGGCAGCAATTAAACCATCTAGTGGTTGTGGTGGTGGTGCTGGTGGTGCTGGTGAAAGGGCGCGCCGTTGTCGGCCTCACAGAGGTGGGCAACGTCACGAATGTTCCTGGGAAGACTACTAAGGGATCTGCGTCGATATGTCTGAACGCGTCTGGGGAAAACCCAAGAAAACCCAGACAGCACAGCCGGCACCAGGATTCCAGCCCGGGTACCTCCCAGTCTCGGCAAGTTAAACCATCTAGGAGCCACACGCCGCGCTCTCAGCCAATTGCGCAGTAGGAGGTGGTTCACGTGGAATCCGCTTGTTTTGAAAGCAGACGACGACAAGGCGTTGACGATACAGAAGAAGTCTAGTCACTCCTTGATGAACGCGCGATTAACAGAAAATGATGTCGTAGTTCATGATCGAGCACCATTTTTTCATTGGGCATTTTCATTCAGTGGGAATTTTTTCACCACCCTACACACATTTTTTCAAACCCAATTAGACAAGCAAATGTAGTGGGCAGAATTAGTCGCGATATTAAATTACAGCGAAGAAGCTGCCATGGAGTTGACAAATATAAGCTTTAGGCAGCCCTTTGTGTAGGATGCTGATAATCTGTACATTGGTGATAGTGAAGTGTAGCATCCGCAGCGAAGCAGTTTCAGGAAAGACGTCTCGTTTGATTCAAACGTAGTGTCGCACGGTGTAAACACCGGCGCCAGCCGTGTCGAGGCAAATGTCCTCACGATATTTGCCCTCACCTCAATTTGCGCCGCAGATGTTTTTCCTCACGTCACCTCATTTTTAGGGGTAATTCCTTGCTCACCTCACCTCACCTCAGTTTTTTAGAATCTTTTTGCACCTCACCTCACGATAAACCTGAAAAAAATTCATCACCTCACCTCGCCTCGATCTCCTTTTCAAATTATTTTTATCACCTCACCTTTTCTGAAAAATGTTCCTTACCTCACCTCAAACTTATCTCTAAAATATATTCACCTCATCTCACTTCAACCTACTATCATAATTGTTTGCCCGCCCCGGTCTCACCGCCACAGATGCTTCGCCTTACTAACACGGAATCAAAAAAAGTATTAAGAGCGGGTAGGTGTATTAGAGCACTGCACGGGCCCGGGCTTACCCGAAAGCCCCAGCCCACGGGCCGGGCCGAGCCGGGCTTGTCGTTTTTTAGGCGAGCCTGGGCCGGGCTCGGGTTTCAGCCACCGGGCCTGGGCCGGGTACGGGCTTGACAACGCCAGCCATTGTCGGGCATGTACGCGAACATATCTCACGAGACTGGACAGCTGAATTTTCACGTTACCTTTTTTTCACCCATTGGGTATGGGATATCAGGTATTCTCATCTGAGAACTATCACTTTTTTACATGTGAGCATGCTTATTTCGGGAATGGGTCTGGATTTCACGCATGCACTCACACACATTTGGGGACGATTGGTGTGGCGGGCGCGCTGAGGGTCCTGCACGAGCATCAGTTAGGTTAGGTGTTGGGACATATTTCGCTCTCGTGAGGGTCCGGCACGAGGGTCAGTGAGGTTAAGGGTTCTGACATATTTCGGTTTTATGAGAATCCGGCAAGAAGGTCGTTTAGGTTAGGTGTTCTGACATATATTTCGTTCTTGTGAGAGTTCGAGAAAGGGGAAATAACACCGGAGCGTGTGCGGTACATCCGCGATGAGTCTCTCTTGAACCGCAATGTGCATACGGCGCTGCGCGCTGCGTTCCCAAGCAAGCAAGCACCAAGCACAGAGCGGCTTGCCGGCAGAGAAACACAGCCGCTGCTGCGTTCGAGTGTACCTCCTGACTCTCCACCATTTAGCTGCGTCCTTTTCCTTGCTGCGCTGTGCTCTTTAGTAAATCGAAATACGCCTCCGAACCTCGAGAACAGGTAGAGCAGAGTCGGGCTGGGACCGGACCTGAGCATGAAAACAGTCGGGCCCGGGCTGGGCCCGGGCCGGCGGAGTCGTGCTCGGGCCGGGCCCGAGCTGGAAAGATATAGAAGACGTCGGGCCCGTGCCGGGTGCGGGCCGTAGCGGCCGGGCCTGGGCCGGGAACGGGCCTGAAAATTAGGCCCGTGCACTGCTCTAAGGTGTATACGTCGTAGTTGGCTTTGTACTACTTCGTTGGTTCAATCCTAACAACAACATACAAGTACCCACTCATTACCCATGCCCAAGAATTAGGGACAAAACGTAAAGCAGGCTTCACCTAAAATGGCTCCCATAGAGCCTGTGTATTTTGGAACGAAAAGCGCGTGCTACATATTCAGCTGGCAGCGCTTTGCATTCGTTCTCTAATGGCATGTTGCCTCTGCCAAGACGAAACTTTTGAGAATTTTTTTTGGCATGAATAGTGGCATCTTCAAGGTTCCATTCGGGTTCCAAATTTTGAACATGTAAAGGAGCCTTCAATCGCCGCACGAACGCGTAGCGGCGAAGCCTACGTTCAAGGCCACGCGCAACCACAGGTTTGGGAAATGGCTCGCCGCAGAAGAGACTACAACAGATAAAGAAGACAAACAAGAAATAACAATAGGAAGAGCAAAGATTTGTGTGTTACTTCACGTGGTAAGGGTATAGGATATAAAAAGCTAAAAACTTGACAGCTGTTAGGAGAACTAACATCGTTGAGCACACGTGTGTACATTATGGCTGTTACGAAGTCTGTTGGTATCTGCTAAACTGTGAGAAATCAAACAAAACATAAAATAAAGGTGTGGTCGGAGTGAACGGCACAACAAAAACAACAATAAATGATGACAATGAGATGGAGTGTTTCACCGTTGAGGTGCGCACCCTACCCCACTACACGGTGGAGCATTATGTGAAGATGATGAACGAAGGATGAAAACACAAGAAAGAATTAAAATGAACGGCAGAAAATAGACCAACGACAGCTTAAGACGGGACATGTACTACTTTGCATTGGAAAATGTGATATCTGAGGTTCTACGATGTGCTAGGGTTGTCAAACCAAGTTTATCGAGGATAGGTTAATAATTATAGACACCAATGCGTCGGTCATAGAGAATGTACAATGACTCCAAGGGATTCGATGCTGTCATTCGGCCAATCTCTTATCTTTGAAAATTAGTGAAGCTAATTAAGTATACCATTTCAGTTAGCCATCGAACACTGATGCGACCGGCTAGGAAAGATATCCGAGAGGCCAGGTATGTTAGCCGCCCAAACGGCACGACCGGGGCTCTCATAAATTTTTAATAACAACTGGTGCACCTAACAAAGGACAACCTGTATATCCTCAGGTGTTTCCATACTGACTCCCGGAAGAATTCGAGGCTCGTTCGAGTAGACCGAATGTACAATCGTGTTTATGAAATAGCGCAAAAAAAAAAAAATCTAAAAAATTGGACATGGTTGCAAAATTTGAGACATACAAAAATAAAAGATTTGACTAAAATTGGCGGGCTAAAGTGTGCCTAACGAACGAACATTCAGTTTGCTTACAGAAACAAGGTATTCTGAGGCACGATAGGTCTATAAGTTGAGTGAATGTTGGCGTGGATATGTCGCGGTGACGTAGATGGTGTCGTCTAGACGAAAAAAATGCTGGAGGCTTGAAGGCTCGGCAGTGCAGAGAACCTACGGATACGCATGTAAGATGAGGGAAGTAGGACAACCATGCACGCACACGCATGACGCTGAACTATAAAACCGATCTGTATATTCCGAAACTCTGAGTGGCTGAACACACCGTTTGTATAGACTGCCGGTTTCGTTTCTTCTTTCTCGCTCTCTCGTTTTCCCTTTTTCTTTTGGGGGGGGGGGGGGGGGGCTTATTAATACCTGAAGACAATTTATGATACAGCTATAGGATGTCAGGCTTCCTCGCGAACGCAGGAGCCTCTCTCTATAGGGAGGAAAGCGAAATTGTAAAAGGCGGCCACGTGTTCCGTTTGTATTATAACACATTACTTTGCTCTCTTTTGATCACAATAATGCTCGTTGCCTTGTGAATGTCATCTGCATTTTTTAGATACTGATGATATGTCGTTCACCTCGAAACTGCAAAAAACGTTAAGAAGTCACGACTTCTGTTGTTTGAGTTTCATTTGCGATTTTGTGGCGACTTTCTGTTCTATCTATCAAAGTCTGTCAAAATAAGCACAATTTCAGACAACGAAAAAAAAATAGCAAAGTAAAAAAAATATATCGTTCTGCTTTCCTGTCTTTTATTTTCCATACTTAATACAGCCAAAGCCGTAGTGGCTCAAATCTATCCCTACTGCAGCCTAATGCCGCGTGCTTTTCGACAGCCGTACTCCTTGCTTTTCTTTTCGTCAGTGGAGAGGGTTCTAGCAGGTGTGCTGTCTTATCAGCGTAGTTCTTCTGAAGATTTACAATCTTGATCCAGACGTACATGCTCGCGCTTTCAGCAGACTGCTTGGGACTGTGTTGTTCGCTATCGCGTCTTTGTTCATTCGATCATCTTTGTTTCTGTAGGTGTGAAGAAAAGTTTATTGACCGGTTGATAAGCAACTGCGTGCACCACGTAAAAGTCAGTTGTGTAGCATCGATTGCTGGTACGTATGAGTTGAATAAATATGAATGAAGCATTTGATTTACACATAAGAGTTAGTGACGTCTTCATGTTGGGAAAAACGCATTGTTGCATATGCGATCCTAATGTCCTCCTTTTAATGTTGCAGCCGAAATAATCGGGGGCAGTTCAAACCACGTTACTCAAGCTGTGACGCAACATTTACCTCAGCTTGCCGTCGTCTGGATCTTTGGACGTCGTTCCAGATTTCTGTTCTTAGCTCACCTCGCGTCATAGAGTCCACATATAACATGCGTGACAGGCGCTGGTTGAGTTCGACACTTAAACGTGGCCTATTTCCTCTTGGGTGCCACCTTCTTCCCAGTACGTGACGTCACGTTTCTGATATCTCCTAGCCTGTAGCGCAGACGAATTTTTCTTCCAACTTTAACATATTTTAATCCCATCCCATGCTGCGTCCCATTTGTTTGTGCGCCGATGATGTAGGTTCTCTAAGACACAATTTACCTTTTCTAGTCCTTGGTTAGAAGGCCATCCTAGTCAGCGCTGCTGCACGTGGCTCATCGCGGCGTGATGCGAAAAACCATGTATATACGGGGTCACGCTCTACTGTCCGTACCTCTTGCATTTGTTTCCCAGATCTAGAAACATAGGACGTTTAACGTCTCCTGACGCAGATCTTTCCCTGCAGTATCTTGCTCAATTCTTTTACCACACCTCTGAAAAGACTCCATAACTGTGCTAGTTCACCTCTGGTGTCCGAGGGCAGGGCTGGGGTCGCAAGGCGTGGTAGACTCTCAAGAAGTAAATCGTCATTCTTCCCTGTTAATGATGTGAATTTAGCAACTTCCGTTTTGCTGTCAGTGAGCAGTCTGACGTTCGCACCAGATCCCTTTATAATCTCTGCCAGCTCTCTCACGGACGTGTAATATATTCCTTGTATATTCCCATACAGATTATCGAATACCCTTTTAGCAATTATTCGTTCTATGGCGTACAAGCAGTCTGAAGACATATAGGAAGGCCCATCTGTTCGTACTCCCGTCGCAGACTCCCAGAATTCTCAGCCGCAGAAAATAAGGGCACAAAAGCTCTTGCATACAGGAACAATAGCAAGAACGCGCGCAGAGCGAATAAGCTTTGGCAACGTCCTAGCATACTTCCTACTCAACACAAGACCGCAGTGCTATCAGGTCCAGTAGATATCTTGATGAACGAGGAATGATTTCACTAGATGAAGTATGGAAGGGGAAAAAAAAGTAACTAAAATCAAAGAAAACAATAAGTCGGTCGTTACTTTTGTGCACGGGTTTCGTTGATAGCTGCTGTAATCGCCCTCGCCTTTCTGTCTGTCGTGTGGTTAATGCAGAAGTCGTGATGAAGCGGGCAACTCAACAAGATACAGATAAAATAATAATTCCGCGCTTGATGCCCCGGTACGAGTACATCATGAGCCGTGCAGCAGTGGCCGGTCTGCGACCGCTGTAAGAAAAAAAGAAAATAAAAAAAAACGAGGAGAGAGAGAGAAACTTCAGTAGTCGAGTGGCATCGGCGAGTCCCGCAAAAGAAGCTGATTATCGCTCTTATCTCTTATCGCTCTCAAAGCATGTACGCGGAAGGCGGACGGTTGTTTTGCTGTGAGACCTACAGACTCATGTATTTATTTCCCCTGTTGGCCATGGAGGCAATACAAACGGGAGGTTAGCATTTCGTAGCATAATGTTAACATAGCAGCATACTACCACATGAAAAAAATGTGCAGATACGTGGAGGTAAATAAACAAGTACATGAAACATTTTGGTCAACTGGAGCAAACAATGACAACACGTACAAAGTGGAAATTGAAAAACGGCAATGCAGCGCAATGGTCATGCCAGCCAGACGCGTGAGCCTTCCTCCTTCATCTCCCCCTCTTCATCCCTTCCCCCAGCAAAGTGCCGCCAGTGTAGGCATGCAGATCGCTCCAATTTCCACGTCACCCCTCCGCCCGCAATGGTCGCATAAGCATTTCTTAAATTGTTTGGCATCGGTAATGGAATGCATATAAGCACTTGAATTAACGATCCTCTTAGGTATTATTATGATAGTCAATTTTGTGAAACAAACACTCACAAGTTATTATTCGGCCAGTGGAAAGCAGACGCAGATGTACGGCAACATGAAAAACTCAGTGCGGCACCCCCCATTGTTCTCTATGGAACCCCGCTTCATTATCCCTGATGTTTTGCACATGAAGATACGAAGAGTCGAGCAGCTTCTTGAAAACCTGCTGTGGAAATGCAGGACGTAGACACTGCTAATAGAGTGCGCGATCCAAAAGGAAAAGACACGTCCGTGAGAAATCTGGTGGACATTATGAAGGAAACTGGCGCGAACGTCAGACTGCTCACTGACAGCAAAACGGAAGTTGCTAAATTCACATCATTAACAGGAAAGGATGTTGATTTACTTCTTGATAATCTGCCACGCCTTGTGACTCCAGTTCTTTCCTCAGACACCAGAGATCAACTAGTACACTTGTGGGATCTTTTTAGACGTGTGGTAAAAGAATTTGAGCAAGATACTGCAGGGAAAGATCTGCGTCAGGAGACGTTAAACATCCTAACTATGTTTCTAGATCTAGGAAACAAATGCAAGGGGTACGGACAGTAGAGCGTGACCCCGTATATACATGTTTTTTTCGCATTACGCCGCGATGAGCCACATGCAGCAGCGCTGACTAGGATGGCCTTCTAGCCAAGGACTAAAAAAAAAAATGTGTTTTAGAGAACCTACATCATCGGCGAACAAACAAATGGGACGCAGCATGGGATGGGCTAAAATATGTTAAAGGATAGAAGAAAATTCATCTGCGCTACAGGCTAGGAGATATCAGAAACGTGACGTCATGTACCGGGAAGAAGATGGCATCCAAGAGGAAAAAGGCCACGTATAAGTGTCGAACTCAACCAGCGCGTGTCACGCATGTTAGATGTGGACTCTACGACGCGAGGTGAGCTAAGAACGGAAATCGGGAACGGCGTCCAAAGATCCAGACGACGGCAAGCTGAGGCAAATGTTGCGTCACAGCTTGAGTAACGTGGTTTGGAGTGCCCCCGATTATTTTGGCTTCAAGGTTAAAAGGAGGACATTGTGATCGCATATGCAGCCATGCGAAGTTTTTCCCAACACGAAGACGTCACTAACTCTTCATTCTTCAATGCTTCGTGCTTCATTCGTATTTATTCAACTCATACGTAATAGCAATCGATGCTACACAACTGACTTTTACGTGGTGCGCGCAGTTGCTTATCATCCGGCCAATAAACTTTTCTTCACACCTACAGAAACAAAGATGATCGAATGAAAACAGACGCGATAGCGAACAACACAGTCCCAAGCAGTCTGCTGAAAGCGCGAGCATGTACGTCTGGATCAAGATTGTAAATCTTCAGAAGAACTACGCTGATAAGACAGCACCAGACAGCACACCTGCTAGAACCCTCTCCACTGACGAAAAGAAAAGCAAGGAGTACGGCTGTCGAAAAGCACGCGGCATTAGGCTGCAGTAGGGATAGATTTGAGCCACTACGGCTTTGGCTGTATTAAGTATGGAAAATAAAAGACAGGAAAGCAGAACGATATTTTTTTTTTACTTTGCTATTTTTTTTTCGTTGTCTGAAATTGTGCTTATTTTGACAGACTTTGATAGATAGAACAGAAAGTCGCCACAAAATCGCAAATGAAACTCAAACAACAGAAGTCGTGCCTTCTTAACGTTTTTTGCAGTTTCGAGGTGAACGACATATCATCAGTATCTAAAAAATGCAGATGACATTCACAAGGCAACGAGCATTATTGTGATCAAAAGAGAGCAAAGTAATGTGTTATAATACAAACGGAACACGTGGCCGCCTTTTACAATTTCGCTTTCCTCCCTAGAGAGAGGCTCCTGCGTTCGCGAGGAAGCCTGACATCCTATAGCTGTATCATAAATTGTCTTCAGGTATTAATAAGCCCCCCCCCCCAAAAGAAAAAGGGAAAATGAGAGAGCGAGAAAGAAGAAACGAAACCGGCAGTCTATACAAACGGTGTGTTCAGCCACTCAGAGTTTCGGAATATACAGATCGGTTTTATAGTTCAGCGTCATGCGTGTGCGTGCATGGTTGTCCTACTTCCCTCATCTTACATGCGTATCCGTAGGTTCTCTGCACTGCCGAGCCTTCAAGCCTCCAGCATTTTTTTCGTCTAGACGACACCATCTACGTCACCGCGACATATCCACGCCAACATTCAACAAAAGCACGCGGCATTAGGCTGCAGCAGGGATAGATTTGAGCCACTACGGCTTTGGCTGTATTAAGTACGGAAAATAAAATACAGGAAAGCAGAACGATATATTTTCTTTACTTTGCTATTTTTTTTTTCGTTATCTGAAATTGTGCTTATTTTGAGAGATTTTGAGAGATGACGACAACAGAAAGTCGCCAGATAGTCGCAAATCAAACAAAAACAGCAGAAAGTCGTGATTTCTTAACTTTTTTTTGTAGTTTCGAGGTGAACGACATATCTACAGTGTCTAAAAAATGCAGATGACATTGACAAGGCAACGAGCATTATTGTGGTCAAAAGAGAGCAGAGTAATGTGTTGTAATACAAACCGACCACGTGACCGCCTTTGCGCTTTCCTCGCTAGAGAGGCTCCTGCGTTAGCGAGCACCCTGACATCCTATAGCTGTATCATAAATTGTCCTCAGGTATTAATAAGCCGCCCCCCCCAAAAAAAAAAAGAGAAGAAAAAGGAAAGAGGAGAGAGCGAGAAAGAAGAAACGAAACCGGCAGTCTATACAAACGGTGTGTTCATCCACTCGGAGTTTCGGAATATATAGATCGGTTTTATATAGATGGTTGTCCTACTTCCCTCATCTTACATGCGTATCCGCATGTTCTCTGCACTGCCGAGCCTTCAGCCTTCAGCATTTTTTTCGCCTAGACGACACCATCTACGTCACCGTGACATATCCACGCCAACATTCACTCAACTTATAGATCTATCGTGCCTCAAAATACCTTGTTTCTGCGGTCAAACTGATTGTTGGTTCGTTAGTCAATTTTAGTCAAATCTTTTATTTGTGTATGTCTCAAATTTTGCAACCATGTCATTTTTTAGTTTCCTTTTTTTGTGCGCTATTTCATAAATACGATTGTACATTCGGTCTACCCGAACGAGCCTCGAATTCTTCTGGGAGTCAGTATGGAAACACATGAGGATATACAGGTTGTCCTTTGTTAGGTGCCACAGTTGTTATTAAAAATTTATGAGAGCCCCGGACGTGCCGTTTGGGCGCCTAACATACCTGGCCTCTCGGATATCTTTCCTAGCCGGTCTCATCAGTGTTCGATGGCTAACTAAAATGGTATACTTAATCAGCTTCACTAATTTTCAAAGATAAGAGATTGACCGAATGACAACATTGAATCCCTTGGAGTCATTGACATTTTCTATGACCGACACATTGGTGCCTATAATTATGAACCTATCCTCGATAAACTTGGTTTGACAACCCTAGCACATCGTAGAACCTCAGATATCCCATTTTCCTGTGCAAAGTATTACATGTCGTCTTAAGCTGTCCTTGGTCCATTTTCTGCTGTTCATTTTAGTTCTTTCTTGTGTTTTCATCCCTCCTTCATCATCTTCACATAATGTTCCACGTGCAGTGGGGTAGGGTACGCACCTCCGCGGTGAAACACCCCATCTCATCGTCATCATTTATTGTTGTCTTTGTTGTGCCGTTCACTCCGACCACACCTTTATTTCATGTTTTGTTTGATTGCTCACAGTTTATCAGATGATACCAACAGACTTTGTAACAGCCATAATGTATACACGTTTGCTCTTTATTACAACCTCAACGATGTTAATTCTCCTAACTGCTGTCAAGTTTTTAGTTTTTACATCGTATACTCTTACCACGTGAGGTAACACACAAATCTTTGCTCCTCGTATTGTTATTTCTTGTCTGTCTTCTTTATCTGTTGTAGTCTCTTCTGCGGCGAGCCATTTCCCAAACCTGTGGTTGCGCGTGGCCTTGAACGTAGGCTTCGCCGCATCGCGTTCGTGCGACGATGGAAGGCCCCTTTACAGATTCAAAATTTGGAACCCGAATGGAACCTTGAAGATGCCACTATTCATGCCCAAAAAAATGCTCAAAATTTTTGTCCTGGCAGAGGCAAGATGCTATTTGAGAACGAATGCAAAGCGCTGCCAGCAGAATATGTAGCACGCGCTTTTCGTTCCAGAATACACAGGCTCTATGGGAGCCATTTTAGGTGAAGCCTGCTTTACGTTTTGTCCCTAATTCTTGGGCATGTTGCTTGGTTCGTCCTGCTTGCAACAAGTATCCACTACATGTACAATCAGTAAAGTGGGATGTAGGCTACATGGGTAGAGAAGTTGAACAAACTGGGCGATTGTGAGCTGTTTGTTTTTCACACTGGCAAAACAGGAATGGCTTTTATCGAGCATCTTTCAAGCGAGAATGACCATGGAGCTGCGGAGGTCGCTTTCGGGATGGTATGCAGCTATACTTCGCATTACTTGTACATTTTGCATTTTTGTCCCTCGTGACTTTATATTATTGATCAATATTATTTAAATGCAGACGTATTCATTTGTAGCCGGAATTCGGTGAGCTTTTCTTCAAGTCCATTGTTTTGAAGCCATAAGGTAGGCGTGCTGTACAGGTTACTAGTGACTTCTATGTTGACTTAACACAAACCTCTTGTGCCGTTTCACCTAACTTCATTGCCGTACTAAAAGCTCTATGGTTGAAGTTGTGGCAATACGGAATATTTGCGCTTATTGCACTCGAAGCGAGTGTTGTTGCCTCGATTTCTTACACCAGTCTCTGCTAAGCAGGGTGTAGAACCGAACCCGAACCCGAACCGAAAACCGTACCCGAACCGTTATTTTTGCCGGAACCGAACCCGAACCCGAACCGAAATTTTCATGAAACTGTTGAACCCGAACCGGAGCGGAACCGTAAAAAATAATAGCGGTAACCGGTTCGCAACAAAACGGTTCGGACATAAAAGAAGTCAGCATAAGAGCTCCTCTCTATCCCCGAACGAAGACACATTGGTAACATCACCACGCGCCTATATCATGGATTTCAGAAATTTTCACCTAGCAGTCAGACGACGACGTATAGTAAGTATACTTTCAACATCTTTTTAACATGTTAAAGCGCAGTTGTCCTTGTGAGCGCCGCGGCTAGCGCCCTACGCACGCGGTGCGGCGTCTAGTCTTCAGAGACGAGGTGCCACGCGGACGAATGAAACAGGAACGGAGTAGGCCTGTTATGTAGCTCTACAGGACGAATATGTGATCAAATAAGAGCCCAAGATTTCCCTTTACACGTGAGCAGTAAAAATGAAACAAGTCAGAAACATGAGAAGTAGAGAAGGAGCGTACGCAGAACGGTGCCTGTTTGATTGGTCGTAGTTTGAAAAGTAAACGTGGTTCTGCTTATTGGTAGTGCAGTTGTGTCGTGACACATTGTTTTTGTGTTGTGGATTAACTAGTACACTGCTGTGAGCTCGGACAGAGTAAGGCTGGCAGGCTTATTTTCGACATGCTTCAGTACGGTTTCAGATCGATTCACTCTGCGAAGGCAGTGTGCCGGCAAGTACTGTCGTCTATGTTACGCTGTCCATCTTATTAGGCTTGCTTTAAGTGTACCTTGCTGGCACTGTGCGTGTGAAAAAAGAGATTTTGGGAACAGAAAGTAGCAGGACTACACCGCTTCATCAGCGTGGACTCTATTTGCAATAAGTGTTCATCCATTTCTCATTTCTCTCGCTAAATGGCTACCTCACCGCTAAAGACGTCAATGCAGACAACAGCAGTAGGCTATTAGCCACGCATTTCCTGATAAAAGCTGTTTTATGGAACATATAAAACGGAAGCGTTGAACCGGTTCGCGAACCGGTTCGGGGCTGCGAACCGGTTTGCGAACCGGTTCGATTTTCGGCGTGGCCGAACCGGAACTGAACCGGAACGAAATCAAAACAACGCGAACCCGAACCCGAACCGAACCCGTATTTTTTGCGGTTCGACACCCTGCTGCTAAGGTCATTGGTTGTCATGTACTGTCGTTCCAAGTACAAGGGGTGTTCAAGTCAAACCGGGACTTTGTCTCCCGAGTGTACAAATGGCTCGCGCTACTTCTTTTTCTTCTTTCTTTTCTTCTATATATATTCATGTGGCTGTCTTATACATTATTAGCAAGGCCGTTCCCAGGATTTTTTCCAAGGGGGCGAACCAGTTCTACGGGGGAAAGAGTGCAAACCCCCACCCCCTACCACACCATTTTCTGGAAGCGGACGCTGTGCACTGTGTGGGTGATCAGAGGTCCCTATTATGACATCTGAGAATAAATATTACGACCTATGACTAACGAGTGCACTATTTTCACTGCGACCGTAGAGTTGGGCCCCCCCTCGGTACGCCCGTGATTAGTAGTCATAACAGTTTTCAGTTACCATCTTTGTTGTTATTTGCGATTCTGAGCCCGGGGGTCGTCATGTAAAAGACGCGTTATCGTACCATCATTGACCTCAGAGTGCTTCCATATCGCCGTTAGAGTGAAGTGTCTGTGGAACACAGACAGGGCAAGGCCAAGTGCAAACAGAGAGTTCGACCAATTTTCGATCCACTGGTGTTTCTTAAATGCGATTTCAGCATGCTTGTTTTTACCTCTCAGTTGTCTCGCGACGTAAACACCCAATTATTATTAATTATGTTTTTACCTCTTTTATTTCAAATGCACAAAGAAAACCATATTGGTATGTCCTTTTCATTCTGACCCGCATGAGGATGCCTGGCCCAATACTTTGTAAGGGGCTTCTGTAAGTTCACACATGCACGTTCGGAATTCCTGCAGCGTCGTACACACGGACGCATGCTGTAGCTGAATTCAGGTAGTCTGCTTTCGCACAGCACTGCACAAAAGAAAACGCAGAAGAAAACAAAACAAAAAGAAAAAGCAAACGAAGAAGAGAAAATTTGAAAGACCGAAGGTCACACAGCCGACGAAATATCTGTCGCTTTGTCCGCGTATTCGCACTTATATACAGGATGCCTGCGATAACTGTAGAGATGATCTCGAACACATAGCGCTGTCAAAGAAAAACTGACAGGTTCGTGTTACAAACGGACTGATCTTACAGTACAGCACTTGTTTGTGACACAAATGTCATAGGAGAGTGTCAGTTTCCCTTTGACGGTGCTATGGCCAGCGATCATTTCTGGTGCTAGGGTGGACACCCTTTGTATAGCTGAGCCTGATTAGTATATTATTATAATATATATCACTTATTGACTACTACCCAAAACTGTCCTTGATCCCTAACTCTTATATATATTCATGTGTATGCCTTAGACAGTATAGTAGTCCTAACAGTTTTCAGTTACTACCTGTTGCTATTTCGTGACTCGAGAAAATCCAGATCATTGTTGCAGAGCACAACTTTTTCGGCCAGCAAGAGCAAGTCTACGAAGGTAGTAAATGAAGCAAAAAGACGAAAAATAGTTCTTGTGTTCATGCACAACATGCAAAGTTGCGCACTTAATTCCGTGTGAACCGTTATTTGAACCGGCAACCGTTATTTTTTACCGGTTTAGTTCCGGTTCAGCTTCAAGATGGCGTCGACTCTTTCGGTTCGGTTCAGTTCCGGTTCAGCCAAAAACAACGGTTAATAATGGTTTTCGGTTCGGGTTCGGGTTCGGTTCGACTCTCTGCCTGCTACACGCCGGTAAGGATTTCTACGCTGCTGGCATCCAGGCACTCGTGAAGCGCTGGGACAAGTGCATTAGTGCAGCAAAATTTCGAGTTTTTCTAGCAACATCTTTAAAATGCTGGTGTTTCCCTTCGAAACGCATACACCATACAGCTAGGAGAGGACCAAACGTCCTGATGAGTCGCGGATAATGAACAATGTAACGCATTTTACAAGGAATAAATATTTGTGGGTACAACGCTGCAAAGCCTTGAAGAAACGAATAAATGCAACGTTCTAACTAATGAACATGCATATGGGGGCGATGCCTGCTCATGAGAAGGTCTACAATTTCACGAAAAGCTACATACAGCTGCTATGCTTCATTGCCGTGCACAGCTGCCATGCCATACATGATTGTCTGTATGTCGGCTGCGCACGTTTACACACACATTTAATCACCTTGATGTGCATACATATATGGACCTCAGTGTCATTATATGCAATATGCTGGTAATTGTGAATACACAGTTACCATCATATTGCCACGAACCCGGCAGTTTTATTCGGCGTTACACCGCTTACACCCCAATTGCCATGAGCGTGTTAAAATACACCTTAAAAGGTGTGCGCCACGAACATTTTGATTTACACCCTATAAGGTGTAAAACGATTTAGAGTGTACTTAGTTACAGTTACTAAAGCTGACATGAAACTCAGTTTACAGTTACAGTTAAAGTTACAGTTACTCAAGAAATACGATTGAGCTGCTTCTGAATTACTTCAGGTTACATGACTTTATAGTGACGAAATGTAAGACCACTGAAGAGCGGTATTTGCTTGTTGCAAACTTCCTCTGAATCGCATTCTTCAGCAGAACCGGTAATGTCCGTTGATTCTTAAAAGTAGAACATTTTCAACGTTCTTCTGAAAGACTCTCTCTCCTGTTCCCGATGATGATTCCTCGAATGTTTTACCAAAGCACTACCTGCTAAATCAGTGTTATACTTTAGAAGAACTGCTTATATTAATTATTAATTTAGTTTGATTCCATTAATTTTATTATTTATTTTTCAAACGCTGATTTTTAATTTTAATGCGCAGCAGAGGCGCGTTCCTTTTCTTGAAATGCGAAGTAACACCGAGGGAGTCGTCGTCATAAGATCGATCTTGATGTGTCTGCCATTCCTCTGTATAACATCTGGGCGGTTCCCCGCGAAACGATACAACGGCCCTGTTCGGCACTCACAAAACCATAAGACATTTTTAAGATTTTTTTGGCAGTCCTTGATAGTGCGAAACGACGTTTTTTTTTCCCCATATCTCGATATGGAGTGCGCTAGACACGCGCGAAGGTCGCAGCGCTGGCGAAAACCGGGCCTGGCGTGAACGGCAGCTGTGGCTCCTAGAAGCGGAAAGCGGCTCCTAAAAGAGGAAACCATGCTCCACACAGTGTCGCAAATCCCGGTTGTCACGCTGTAATGGGTACCGGTGTATACAGGCAGGAACTTTCTAAATTTTCCCGCTATTTAGCAATTTTTTGTGGAAAATCAAACCACTAAATTTTAATGAATATTTGTTGTTCCAAAGTCTCATGGAATACTTCAACAGGAAAAATCGCAAGACACGTAACACTTGTATTTATTGCAGGAAACATCGGGGAATTATGCGCTTTTTCCAAAATTGGCTACAATCAAGCAAAAAAAAAAAAAAAAAAGAGAACACGCAATGAAGATGTCACAATCCCCAACAACACCGAATGTCCACGAGATGTACGAATAACGTCGTTACATAGACAGCCCTTATGTCGGTGGTTGGACACGTCTGTCTGATAGATCTTCATGGATGAAGAAAATAAAGCGCGGAAATGATATCCTCGGAATATCGGAAATAGAAACGCGATATAGAAACGGACATACGCGATTATCTATCAACACATGTCAGTCCTACGTCAGGGATACCCGATGCACGTCTATAGCTGGATGTTGGAATATCCTGGGGATTACAAGTTTCGTACGGCCTCTCACAGGTCCAAGAGGAGAAAGGAGTCCTCTGGGTCGTCCGACAGACATCCAGTGTTCTGCACTGCTTGCACCTGACATCGTTTTTCTTTTTTCTTTGTTGTCTGTGTGATTCAAGCGCTTGATGTGATATATTTGGTGAAACTATCATTTCTTGCAACGTTAATTGGATCAACAGTTAGGAATTAAGGGACAACGTGCAGTTATTCAAACCAGAATGAGATAAAACTATTCACATTAGCAATATAGCATGTGTGCTTTAAAATTAAGAATATATTATGCCTGCTCTATTAGGAGCATTAGCTGGAAGAAATGTCAGTAAAATGCCCATCCCCCCCCCCCTCCTCGTTCGCTTAACGTCCCAATCGATACCTTTCGGACGACTCAGAGGACTCCTTCTTAACTCACTTAAAACTGTGCTCATGCATATATTGGACGAAACTCGCTATCTCCAGGATATCCCAAGTGATTCCAAGTAACATCCAGCTTCAGACGTATATCGGAGATCCATAGGACAGCCTTGTGTTGTTGGGGAAGAGCCCCAACAACACCGAATATCCACTGGATGTACGGTTAATGTCCTAATGTCCGTGGACGCATTCGCCTGTCTGATGGATATCCATCTGATATCCTGCGTGGATGCAGAAAATATAGCGCGGAAATGATATCCGCAGGATATCCAGAAACGGACATGTGCGGTGATCTATGCCTCAACAACACGTTGCAGTCCTAAGGATACCCCATGTACGTCTGAAGCTGGAACATCCTCGGGTTACGCCGGACATATGTATGCTCACAGGTCCAAGTGGAGAAAGGACTCCTCAGGGACATCCGACAGACATCCAGTGTTCTGGGCTGCTTGCTCGTGACATGTTTTTTTTTTTTTTTCAGTGAGGTTCAAGCGTTTGACGTGAGATATTTAGTGAAACCATAATTTTTTGCACCGTTAATGTGGATAGACAGTTAAGAATTAAGGGCCAACATGCCCTTACTGCAACCGGAATCAGGAATTTCATGATTTTCGAAACATGACTGAGAAGAAAAAGTGACGATAGCTGTGAGAGTATAATCCACCTCCCCTACAGTTATTGTACCCTATAAACGCTCCTTTCCTTTTTCGGAAACACCAGAGAACCAGGATAGTGGTGGTTCTTGGAATATTCGAACTTTGCAAGTGCGCACAACACGTCAGCGAACCTACACAGAACGAACAACGAATGAGAGCCGAAAGAGCCGAGAAATTGAAGGGCTCTCCCATTGAAGCAGTCCGCGCGGTTCTGGGCGTACCATTTACTGCGTTAAAAAAGTACAGAGGGCCTTCAAAAAAAAAAAAAAGATTCAGGTTAAGACGCTTGATGAAAGTGTGTGTGTCATTATTGCCGAATAGCAGGAAAGGTTTTGATGTGTGGAATTTGTTTCCCATTAAAAAACTCACATAAACATGACTCCGCGCGTTCACCCTTAACTCGCCACTCCGGGTATAACGAGGAGGAGAAGGTATGATGCCACGTCACGGATGACGGTACAAGGAGAACTCGTTCTGGTTCGCCGTCAGTGGGGGTCAGCGCCCTGTCCCTTTGCCGCCGTAAACCAGTTCCGCCAGGTCTCCGGGAGAATTGGGGAGAGAAGGAGCGGCCGAATTATGCCCGAACTAATAGCAATGCTTTTCAGAACCCCGAACAGCCGATTAGCAGGCGACAGCGGTGTAGCAGACAACATTTCTCTGGAAGCAGCCAGCGTTCTCCTTATAGCGTCAGCGCGAGGTTCCAGGCAGATCACAGGCTGGTACTGCTCTCCCCCGCCGTTCACAGTAAATCATTTTACACCTTTATTTACTCGAAAAAGGTGTATTTTTGTAAAAACACCCTTTTTTATTCCGCAAAGGGTGCACGAAGAGCATTACTAAAGGTGTAATGTCGACATACACCACGTTTTACCCAATGTCGATCATTAAGGGTGTAAATTGGGGTGTTGAGACAGGTGTTTACCGTCTAATACACCTTTTTTACACCTCATTTGGATTGGGAATGTGGTGTTAAAAAAATGGTGTTTTATTTCTTGAGAGAAAAAATATACTGGTTTCACAGCTCAGCTCAGCAAGTAATCACATTATAGACGATAACCTGAGTTAAAAACACAGTATTTGACAGGGAGGGATGTTAGACATTTAGCATATATCTTTGACTCGTTGCAAGCGTGGGTGTTAGTTGCAAAAACGCATTCCCGTCACCGTTGCGAACGTTTCCCGCCACACCATATGTAACGAATGTGCCCCAACAAATTGTATTTCAGTATATGATCCATCCGACACGCCAATATAGGCTACCTCGGGTGCCCGAGGTCTCTTCAAGCCTCGGCACTCACGTTGGTCCCACAGTGTTACCAAGCTAACGAGGCGTGCCTGCGACGCATTGCGCTCCGGTTTAGGTTCTACGATGGAACCACGGCTGGAAGTCCGCCATGTTCACGGTGCTGCTTCTCGGTGCTGCTTCTCGGCATGCTGCCACAGAAGCATCGATTACACTGTTTGCGATCGAATATTTGCTAGCAAATAATTCCATCATAAAAGGTGTTTTCAATAGAATACTCCCCTTTTACGGGTGTTTTTGTTTGTAAACGCCCATTATAACTGTGTTTTATTAGGAATACACTTAACTAAAGGGTGTATTAGAAAACACCCATCATTTAAGTGTAAAGGCAACACCAAAAAGGTGTGCGCCATGGGACAAGCCATTTACACTAAAAAAGTGTAAAAAGTCTACTGTGTTGCGCACGGTCGCTTTTTGCGGGCTACGTTAAATTCTATTTTAGTCAGTTCAACGTCAGTTGTCTCGCGACGTAAACGCCCGATTATTATTTATTATATATTTCACGAAACTCGTTATCTCCAGGATATCCCAACATCCAGTTTTAGACATACGTCAGATATCCCTAGGATAGCCGTGTGTTGTTGGGTTGGGTGTCTGCTGGACGTCAAAGAGGACTCCTTCTTTCTCTCACTTGGACCTGTGAGCGGACACACATCGGAAGAAACTCGTTATCCCCAGGATATACCAACATCAAACTTCTGACGTACATCGGGTATCTATAGGACAGCCTTGTGTTGTTGGGGAGAAGTCTCAAGGCAATGCACTTTTATACAACGAGCTTTCCTGTATAACATGCAAAAAATTTCCAGGGTGTTTCTTCATACAGAAGAGAAAATAATTTTCTGGTAGTAGGAGGTATTAGGGCCACATGACCTACGTTGCGTATATTCGGTGGGGTATTCTATCTTTCTTTCTTAGCCTCCTGTTTTCATTTTTTATTTCCATTTTTCTGGGTCTGGTTGGGTTTCAATGTGCAAGCAATATCCCCGAATAACACAAGAATTCTTATGGATATCCCATGTACGTGAGAAGTTTGACGTTGGGATATCCTGGGGTAACGAGTTTCGTCCGATATTTCTACACTCACAGGTCCAAGTGAGAGAAAGGAGTCCTCTTGGACGACCGACGGACAGCCCAACAATATACGGCTGTCCTAGGGATATCCATTGGATAACGAGTTTTGGTCAATATATGTACGCTCGCATGTGCAAATGAGAGAAAGAAGGAGTCCTCTGGAACGTCCGAAAGGCATCCATAACGACGTTAAGTGGACGAGGGAGGGGCGCTGTATGAACATGTTAATGCTCCTCATAAAGCAGGCATAATCTATTCTTAACTTTAAAGTACACATGCTATATTAGCAATGTGAATGTAATGTAATTAATCAAATAAAATTATTGGACTACACTAGATTAATGGTTAGCACAGCAAATGATACGCCCAGAACCTCGCGGACTTCTCTAACCTCTGTTCTCTAACTTCTCTTAAATTCCTCGGCACTCATCTTCGTTGTTCGCTTTGTGTCGGTTCGCTGACGTGTTGTGCGCACTTGCCAAGTTGGAATATTCCAAGAAACACCACTATGTTGGTTCTTTGATGTTTCCTAAAAAGGAAAGGCGCGTATTTTGGGTACGGTAACTGTAGGGCATCGAGACGTATACTCTCACAGCTACCGTCATTTTTCTTGTCAGTTATGTTTCGAAAATGGTGAAATTTCTGATTCCGGTTTCAGTCACTACATGTTGTCCCTTAGTTCTTAACTGGCGATCCACATTGAAGGTGCAATGAATGCAGTGAAGAATGCCATTTTCGCTAAATATGTCACATCAAGCACTTGAATATCATAGACAGAAAAAAGAAAGGAAAAGAAACGATGTCAGGGACAAACAGCACAGAACACTGCATGTCTGCCGGACGTCCCCGAGGACTCTTTCTTTCTCCACATGGTCCTGTGAGCGTTCATATACAAGGTGTTGTTGTTGTTTTTTTTTTACATTTTTTATAGAAAAAAAAAAAACTAGCAGAGCAAACATTGATGCCGTTTCAGCAGGTGGGTTATACGGCCAGGCAGACATCATGCAGGACAGCCTGCTGGATGACTAATTACTTAAAATTAATAATTAACTTCTTAACTGGATGTCTTTTTGGAAATGCGGGATAGCAGAATTGGAACCAGTCATTACTAAAATCCATCGTCCTTATTAAACACGATGAGAAGCGAACCTACTTCGAGATATAAATTGCCAAAGTTGCCAACCCAACCAGACCAAAAAAAAATTGAGTGAATTAGAACAGAACCCAAGAAACAAAAATAGAAAACCTCACCGAATGCGCAACGTGGTCGCTGTGGCCGTAATACTTCCTAGTAGTAAAAAAAATATTTTTTCTTGGATACGGAAGAGCACCCTCGAGATTGTTTATACGTTGTACAGGAAAGCACGTTCTGTAAAAGTGCATCGATTTCAGATGTCTCTTCTGACATCTTCATTGCGTGCATTACGCTCGATTGTAGCGAATTTTAGAAATAGCGCATACATCCGCTATTTTCCCTTCAATAACTACCGAAGTTACGTGTCTTGCGACTTTTCCCTTGAAGTATCCCATGAGACCTTGGAACAAAAATATTGATTAATATTTAATGCTTTGATTTTACACAAAAAATCGCGAAATAGGAGGAAAATTCTGATACTTTAAGCCGGTGTGCAGCAGCACCGATTAAGCGTGACAACCGGTATTTTCGACACTGTGTAGAACATGGTTTCCTCTATACGCGAAACAAAATCACACACTTCTAGGTGCTTCCTATGACCTCATCTGCCGCTCACGCCAGGCACGGTTTTCGTCAGCGCTGCTACCTTCGCGCGTGTCTAGCACCCACCAGACTGAGATACAGGAAGAAACGTTTCGTGGTATGTCGTTTCGCACTATTAGGAACTGCCCAAAAAATAAGAAAAAAATTCGTACGCATTCGTGATGGTTTGTGAGGGCCGGGCAGGGCCATTTCATCGTTTCGCGTGGAACCGCCCACTTGCCACTTCAGTTGCATTTCCGAATGATGCCTATGCCCACTTTGTTTCTCTTCAGTCTTTTCTATTCAGTGTGCCTTGAACTTCGGATACGGCACTAATTATGAGGTGCCTTTCTGTTACCATTCTGCTAAACCTTATCGTATCACTGATGAGTATCGCACAATACGTAAGGTGCCGACACGTTAGCGGTCCTAGCTTTGCTGTCAATGTAACAACGGGAAGCAGATATCTAATAAACATAGCCTGCTCTCGCTGTGGAAAGTCAGCGGCCTGTACAATTGCCGTAGTGATAAATACATATTTTTGTTTTCTTTAAATGTCATGCAACTGAATGCCATGCAGGCAACAGGCTGGGTTCCTACTCCCAATAGATCATTTGCGACAAATATGATATTGAAAACAGCTGGTATTAATGCGTAAGCATTAGAAGCCGCGTTCAAGTAAAAGTTTCGGTGTCGATCCATTCTTGGCGGTGCGCCAGATACGCGGGTGAGTCTGAACTTGCAGGTGTGCAAGGCGGGTATGGGGCTGTTTGTTTCCTGCCCGGATGACGTCTGTGCTGCTCCTGGCCGCTTGCCAGTTGCAGTCGTCTTATTGCGCATGTGTTTCGACCTTAGCCCTGTGTTTGTCCTCTGCGCTTGTCTTGCAACGGTTACACGGCACAGATTTTAATACGTTGGCATTAGGTATGTCAAAATATACATATGTGTGTTATGTGTAAGAGATGGTGAAGCCCCACCGAGGTAGAAGCATAAATAGACATGTAAAAGGAAGATGAGAGGGTAAATGTAAATGAATTTTTTTTTGATTGCGTGTTAGCGCCGCGAAGCAACTGTGGCTATGAGCGGCGAACAGACGTGGACAGATGGAGTGAGGACAGCAGGAAGGGGTGGGGGACAGGGGGGTTAGTATGCGTACTGGGCCGACTTCAGGGGGAACTGTGCCGACATTCGTCTGGAAAGTATTCGGAAAACCCAGGGAAAACCTCAGACAGCACAGCCGGCGATAGGATTCGAACCCACCACCTTCCAGTCTTCAGCACGACCTTGGCTACCACCAACGAGTGGACGCCTTAGCCCACTCGGCCATGCCGCTGGTAAATGTAAATGAAGGTAAATGATATGGAATTGAAGTAGTTGAAAGTAATTAAGAATAAGAGGTAAGAGTAATTCAAGCAAGGAAGTTGAGTATAAAGGTAATGAATGTCAGATGTACAGGGTGTCCCAGAAAACGTGTCATTGAATTTTAATTAAAAAAACTACGCCACCTAGAATCGTGCGGTCAGCAGCATTTGTTCTTACTAGATTTTTGCCGCCTCCTGATGTTCATGTCATGTAACCTAAGTTTAATTATGTAAATTTTTGCGAACTGAACTCGGAAATTTGACAAGTAAAGGTCACTGTTTTACATCACCAGTGTGAAGAGCGCGCCGAATTTGCTCAGATTAATGATAATTGACAGGGATATTGAGGAGCTATCCAAAAAAAAAAATAGCCGAAAATCATGCTCTACCGGGCTCGCAGAGGATAGCGCGCAACATATTTTTCAGCGGAATAATTGTCAGTCCGACGAAAGAAGGTTGGAAACCCAGCCCACAGCGGCATGGCTGGGACCATACCGTCCCTCTCCCAATTTCAGGAACTGTCACTTTTTCTACTATCACTCTGTGGGCTGGGTTTCAAACCTCCTTTCGTCGCACTGACAGCGATTGCGCTCAAAAAGTCCTCGCACATTAGACTCAAGTGCCCCGAGAAGCATGATGTTCGGCTATTTGTCCCGCTAGGAAAGATCCTGAACATCACTGTGAATTATCATGAATTTGAGTAAATTCGGTACGCTCTTGATGTTGGTGGAGTAAAAAAGTGAGCTATACTCAGTTTACTGAGTCCAAATTGTTGAGTTCACTTCGCAAAAAATTACATAATTAAACTTATGTCACATGACATGCGCATCACGAGGTGGAAAAAACCAAGTCAGAATAAATGCCGTTGACCGTATGATTCTAGGTGGCGTGGTTTTTTTGTTAGAATTCAATAACACGTTTTCTGGGACACCCTGTACACTCTAAATCTTTTCACACCTGTAAAGGTGTAACAACGTGCATGGCGCACGCCTTTTTAGGTGTAATTTTGGTAACATCATAATGGAGCACAGTTTCGCACAAATTTTCTTTACTCGAGTGTTATCTGTCCTCCAAAAATTCAGTCTTGCAACATCTCAAGATTGTTCAACAGTATTGTAGACACTTGCGCGTGCTCGATTATCGATAGCGATGCATATATGGATTAGCTCGTACCTACGATATCCAAGACATAATGAAAGCAAGATTTGCACTGACACTTGATCTTTAGTAATGCTTTCCAAATTTTGTAAAATATCATCCTGGAGATGCAATGTTACGCAACCAGGTTGAATGTTCATATAGCGCACACCTTTAAAGGTGTGAAAAAGTTTACAGTGATATGTCATTAAGAGAAAGATTAAAGGAAATTAAAGATTACCGAACGGAACGGCAGCTGAACGGAGGTAATTTACTGTAATTAAGAAATCACCGTCAATGAAAGGGAAATTGCCGGTATTTAACGCAATTAAATGTCATTAAAGTGAATTAAATGAAATTCACGATTATCTCAGGTAGGCTGGGGTGACCTTCGGTAATTAACTCTTTCAAGCAGAATATTTTTATGCAATATGAAGCACCGGCTGTACGATTGGTACATTTGGTCAAAACTTTGCGCAGCATCAACAGCGCATTCAACATTTGTTATACATTTGCGGGCTACATGCACTGCCTTGGTGGTACGTTCCTTGCACCACCATGCACGAAGGTCCCATATTATAGGTGAAACAGTTTCTGTTCTTTGCAAGGCATAACGGCACCTGACAAACTGTGCACATCCAGTCTCTTCGTATTTGCTTTGTTTTAGTGCTGCACAAAGCACAGCGCCATTTACCACTTCTACTGCCTCGTATCGTCTGCAACCTGACCGCTGCTGTTCTTTGCCGTCTTCGGACTGAATCGGAAGTGCGGCACTGAAGTTCTGATTCAGTATTGCAATTTTCAGAATCTTCATCTGAATGTAGCAGCTCACAGTCTGACGAATTTATTTCGTCTTCTATATCTTTCTTTATATTGTAGAATAACGATGCATCCATTGTCATAGAAATGTTTACAACTGCAGTTTATTACGGTTGAAAACAGAAAGACGCATCTAATGCATCCAAGATTACAAATAGCCGTGTATTGGCAAAGGTCGAAACTGAACTCAAGTGAGCCACTGCCATGCACGGTGCTACAATTTGAGTACCGCACATTATTCAGGTCTCTCATACCAATGCTTCGTCGGGACCTTTTAGAAAGCCATCTAATAATCTAGGAGCCCTAGTGGCACAACACAACCTCATCGCATTTCAGCTTTCTAAGCCTTCTAGTACTCGTGGAAATAGGAATTCACTGGCAATATTCACCAGCGGACAAGTCAAAACAGCAAACACTTGTTTCCAACACGGCTTCACGGCTTGAAAGTGCTCTCGGGAACAAGACGCCGCCTGGAGGCAGTTAGGCGCAGCGAATGCTTCGCTCCTCTGCAGGTGGTACAAGTATTATGTGAGCGTGCTTGAACTGTACGAAAAAAATGAATGGTCGTACGAACTGCGTACCGCCGTGCAAAATCGGCATTCAAAAATCTGGTACAGCACTTGTACCACGAACGTTGAAAGAGTTAAAGGGTGATTGAAAGTAACTGAGGCCAATGAAAGCGTAATTAAATGGACATGCATATAGTAATTTGAAGTGTCGAACAAGAAGTCAAGCATAAAGCGGAGGTGGACAACCGGAAGTCAGGTTAGACCGGAACTGAGCAAACGGAAGTCGAGTAGGACCGGAAGTGGATACAAGAAGTCAAGTATAGATGGAATGTGGACAACCGGAAGTGAGGTTAAACCGAAAGCTTACATCCGCAAATGGGGTTTAGACAGGAAATAGAGAACCGGAAGCCGAGTTTAGACCGGAAAAGGCAGCTGATGCTAACGCATTTCTCCCATTTACCGCTAAGCCGCCAGTGAACTTTATTTTACCACTGGTGATGTTTTAATGCATCTAAGGGAGAAATTATTGTAAATGTCATCTAGGTACCATTGGAACCACAGAATAATACCCATCAAAACCACTGAAGGTCAGTCTCTGTAGTTTTTCATTGAGCCAAACTGCAACAGCAAGGAATTTCCTATTAAAGTCACCCTGACCTTATTGTTCTCAGTGCTGCTATGCTGCTGCAATGTTGTTGCAATGTTGCTGGGTGCCTGCATCTTCTTCGTTCTTCCCCACTAAGATTCAAGTATTTTTTGGTTGTGCGAGTATGTGCTGTGTTGTCATATCCTGCCTACCACCAGGCAGGAGATTACGCTACCACAGTACATCTCTGCGCATGAGAGAAGGAAAAGGTTGGAGGAAGCGTGTGTCCACTCAGAAAGCAGCAACACGGGGACATTCGCGGACGGGCGACAACACCATGGTGAAAAATATGAAGCAACGTGGACCTCACGTGCAGTTGTTGTGGCAGCTTATTTGAGGGCGATCCACTGAGACCGTTCTACGTGGGAAAGGGAAACGCTGAGAGACTGCGCGGAAAGCAGACCTACTTGCATAGCGAAATACCAGAATGAAGTTACGCCTTATTCCTTGCGAGACCAGTCTTCCTCTTTTCAGTTTCCCGTTCCTCGTACAAACTTTGCAGTATTTTTCGTTTATTCCTCCGGTGGCAGTAGATGGAATAATCTTCCTCTGCACACTCGCTCTATCCCTCAGTTTTTCATGTTTAAAAAAGTAGTCAAGGTGCACTATCTTGGAGGTTTGTAGATAACTACGTACTATGAATATTTTGTGTATCTTTTTTCACTTTTTCTTTCACCCCTGACAAGAAGTTTAGTGAAAGCGTGGTGTCACCCTGTCGATGGACCGTTCAACGGGACCGGACCATTCAACCGTTCTAGCATTATTTTCGCTTCTGATTCCCGGGCGTTGAAACAGGATCACCACATGTCCCTCTGAATAACCGGGCTGGTTGCCGTCCTACGTGCCCCCAGGGCTCCTCTTCCAGCCTCATTATCTTTTCTATCCATGATGTGTTGTGATTGACGACACTCATAGCACTGCGGTGCCGTAAGTGAGCGCCGTTATACAGGGTGTTCAAAATTAAGCGTCACGAGCGCTACGCAAACACAGCGATGGCAGGAAACCGGATGACAACTTTACGCTACTTGTGTAAGAAACAGGTGCTGCTAATTATGTAGCACCTGTTTCTTACTCAAGGAACAGAAAAGCAGCACTCATTTGTCTTTTGTTCGCCTATTTATAAAGTGCTAGTGAAAGCTTAATTTTGAACATACTGCTACCGCTCTCCATAGCTGTCGGACCACCTCATAGCATTTAGAGAACCATAGGCTACACGTGTGCTGCAGTAGTGTTACTTCTAGATATCTTGTTCGTTTTGTCTTTTCAAATGTGTTCCCCTGTAGTGTACATCCCATGGCTTCCTCTTCACGTTTGATTTTTCTTTTCTTACGTTTTGGTATGTGATAACGTAACTTTTTGTCGCGCAAAGCTTCCACCCAAATTTGGTTTCCACTTGTATCACATACGTTCAGGATATCCTGGAGCTCGCTTCAGTCTGCAAGAAGGACGATGTCATCCAAACGTATCATTGGGAACGATTTGCTTTACTTCGTGTCCTGCCTTCATGTAGGATATATCAAAGCCCAATTGTGTGCTTTCGAGGATTGCTTCCATCGATATGATCAATATCACAAACATTAGCAGTGACAGCCTTGTCGCAATTCTTTTGTAACATGATTTTGTTACCCCTACGAAACATCCCATAATCTTGTCTTCCGCATAGACACTCTTTAAACGGTGTACAACATCGTCTCCTATCTTCAGGTCCTCGGGCCTCTGCCAAAGCAGTGTATGTACTAGATTATCATAAAATCGAACGTCGAATCGAACATTCCCAGACTTTTCTTACAAATACCTCGTACGGACTTTTCTTTGAGCATACTGTTGAAAAAAAGTGTGTTCTGTGTTGCCGTGGAGCTTTCTTTGCACTCGCAGGGGTTCCGTCCAAACCTGTGGCTGTGTTCGTTGGGGTTTCTCTGGTGGCTCTTTGGAGTTCCTCGGTGGTGACGTGTTCGCACTTTGTCTGGTCTTCATATTCACTATTTTCTTCAGTAAACATTGTGGTTAAATGTTGTGTAATAATAAATCGGATCTCCTCAGTGCTCAGCGGTCTTTTTCTGCTCGATTAGTAACTAGGGCCTTGACTTTTTCCCTTGTTCGGTATTTTTGCGCACTTCAAGAACTTTCGATGTCTCTTACTTCCGTTCTCTCTCATGGTTTTAGGCAACCTCTGGTTGAAAGCTTTCTGTTCCTGTTGTATTGCCTCTCCTGCCCGTTGTTTTAGCTCTCTGTATTTGCGCCAGGCTTGGATAATTGTCTCCTTGGGGGCTCATTCGTGGAATGCGTTGTTGGTGCTCTACGAGGGCAGCTTTTGTTGCCTTATTGCGCAACAGCACAACGCAAAGGCACAACGACGCTTCTCTCACCTCGTTGTGCTGTCATGCCCTATGGTGATGTTGCGATGCTTCTAATTTAAAAGACTTTATGCTTTCCATTAGATTAGCGGGCATGGCTGCCCATGACTCATATTCAATCCCTGTCCTGCAATATTCTTCTCACGTTCGCATTATGTCGACCATTTCCGCGTTCTAAGAGTCATCCCCCGTGTCCCAAATTTCGATTGCAGCGTGTGCGCTCCACCAGTTTGGGCCGCTTTGCAATGCTATAGCTGGCAGATGGTTTGCGCATCGAAATACTATCTGGGATTCCAATAGTACGTATACTGAAGTATCACTGATAAAAGTTTCGCGTCCTGAGACGCATATCTGTAGTTTCCCTGCGCAGGCGCGGTTGCCCAAATTTGACTTTCAGCATATTCGCTCGGCCAATTTGGGCCACTTTGCAGTGCGATAGGTGGTAGCTGGTTTGAGATATAAAAATATTCTCTGAGGTTCTAGCAGTACACATACAGGAGTATAGTTGAGAACCGTTTCACGTATTGTGTATATATTATGTGTATTATTGTGTGTATATTACGTATTCGATTGTGAAGGGGCTCATTATTTTATTCCCCACATCCCCACCAGCAATGGGGTAGAGTATCGCCTCTGGCGATGAACCTCCCCACTCTTCCTCTTCCGTCTGAAAATTTTGAACACACACGTATTAACGCGTATTCTTGTGATTCATTTTTTACCAGGACGCCCTGTAAATGTGTTAGATTTATGTTTATAAATCGTACCATCTTTCTTGCCGTTTCAGGATCTGACTGGTGCCGTACACAGCGTAGTCAAGGTAATTAGCTTTTGTCAGTCACGAGTGTATTGCTATATAAATGATCCAAAGCTACCAGCATCCGCAGGAGAGAATGCACCCTTTGACTGTGGCATCAGCGCCCACTCCGTTGAGCTCCATCAGATCAAAGCCCGTGGCCCTCCGACGTTGCTTTCTCTGCGCTGGAGTGAACACCCGCTTGGTTTCGGTTTCGGCAGATTTGCATAGCAAAATTTGACGAACGATATTAATGCGGTAGCATTATTACACTACCACCACGGAAATTCCTGCGGTGTGCGCCGAAAACTGAGCCATCGAGCTGCACTAATGTCATATTTGCAGGCGGGTTATGCGGCGTGTCGAACAACCTCTGGGGAAGCGTACGTAAGCGTTACGTAAACTTCATTGTTTAACTTATTAATTACGCGCTTCCGGGGAAATGCGCGATAGTAGAATTCGAACCAGCCATTATTTAAATCCGCCCTCGTTTTTAGATATCCTAAAATGATCACAGCAACGATATAGAAATCGCCGCATTTTGATTTCAAGTGAGCCGATACCACAACTATTTCCCTTTGTCTCCTGATATGCAGAGCTAAATTTGGCTTCAATCGCACTCATATTTACTCCTCTGTCAAGATGTGGCAAGCCCCTAGTCCTCTCCGATACCCGTTCGGTGCATTTTGCCAAATATTTTCTCGACTTCAACTTGCTTTAGAGCAAAATAAGTTCTAGCACCTTATTTCCCTTTGTCTCCTGATATGCAGAGCTAAATTTGGCTTCAATCGCACTCATATTTACTCCTCTGTCAAGATGTGGCATGCCCCTAGTCCTCTCCGATACCCGTTCGGTGCATTTTGCCAAATATTTTCTCGACTTCAACTTGCTTTAGAGCAAAATAAGTTCTAGCACCTTATTTCCCTTTGTCTCCTGATATGCAGAGCTAAATTTGGCTTAAATCGCACTCATATTTACTCCTCTGTCAAGATGTGGCAAGCCCCTAGTCCTCTCCGATACCCGTTCGGTGCATTTTGCCAAATATTTTCTCGACTTCAACTTGCTTTAGAGCAAAATAAGTTCTAGCACCTTATTTCCCTTTGTCTCCTGATATGCAGAGCTAAATTTGGCTTCAATCGCACTCATATTTACTCCTCTGTCAAGATGTTGCAAGCCCCTAGTCCTCTCCGATACCCGTTCGGTGCATTTTGCCAAATATTTTCTCGACTTCAACTTGCTTTAGAGCAAAATAAGTTCTAGCACCTTATTTCCCTTTGTCTCCTGATATGCAGAGCTAAATTTGGCTTCAATCGCACTCATATTTACTCCTCTGTCAAGATGTTGCAAGCCCCTAGTCCTCTCCGATACCCGTTCGGTGCATTTTGCCAAATATTTTCTCGACTTCAACTTGCTTTACAGCAAAATAAGTTCTAGCACCTTATTTCCCTTTGTCTCCTGATATGCAGAGCTAAATTTGGCTTCAATCGCACTCATATTTACTCCTCTGTCAAAATGTTGCAAGCCCCTAGTCCTCTCCGATACCCGTTCGGTGCATTTTGCCAAATATTTTCTCGACTTCAACTTGCTTTAGAGCAAAATAAGTTCTAGCACCTTATTTCCCTTTGTCTCCTGATATGCAGAGCTAAATTTGGCTTCCATCGCACTCATATTTACTCCTCTGTCAAGATGTTGCAAGCCCCTAGTCCTCTCCGATACCCGTTCGGTGCATTTTGCCGAATATTTTCTCGACTTCAACTTGCTTTAGAGCAAAATAAGTTCTAGCACCTTATTTCCCTTTGTCTCCTGATATGCAGAGCTAAATTTGGCTTCAATCGCACTCATATTTACTCCTCTGTCAAGATGTTGCAAGCCCCTAGTCCTCTCCGATACCCGTTCGGTGCATTTTGCCAAATATTTTCTCGACTTCAACTTGCTTTACAGCAAAATAAGTTCTAGCACCTTATTTCCCTTTGTCTCCTGATATGCAGAGCTAAATTTGGCTTCAATCGCACTCATATTTACTCCTCTGTCAAAATGTTGCAAGCCCCTAGTCCTCTCCGATACCCGTTCGGTGCATTTTACCAAATATTTTCTCGACTTCAACTTGCTTTAGAGCAAAATAAGTTCTAGCACCTTATTTCCCTTTGTCTCCTGATATGCAGAGCTAAATTTGGCTTCAATCGCACTCATATTTACTCCTCTGTCAAATGTTGCAAGCCCCTAGTCCTCTCCGATACCCGTTCGGTGCATTTTGCCAAATATTTTCTCGACTTCAACTTGCTTCAGAGCAAAATAAGTTCTAGCACCTTATTTCCCTTTGTCTCCTGATATGCAGAGCTAAATTTGGCTTCAATCGCACTCATATTTACTCCTCTGTCAAGATGTTGCAAGCCCCTAGTCCTCTCCGATACCCGTTCGGTGCATTTTGCCAAATATTTTCTCGACTTCAACTTGCTTTAGAGCAAAATAAGTTCTAGCACCTTATTTCCCTTTGTCTCCTGATATGCAGAGCTAAATTTGGCTTCAATCGCACTCATATTTACTCCTCTGTCAAGATGTTGCAAGCCCCTAGTCCTCTCCGATACCCGTTCGCTGCATTTTGCCAAATATTTTCTCGACTTCAACTTGCTTTAGAGCAAAATAAGTTCTAGCACCTTATTTCCCTTTGTCTCCTGATATGCAGAGCTAAATTTGGCTTCAATCGCACTCATATTTACTCCTCTGTCAAGATGTTGCAAGCCCCTAGTCCTCTCCGATACCCGTTCGGTGCATTTTGCCAAATATTTTCTCGACTTCAACTTGCTTTAGAGCAAAATAAGTTCTAGCACCTTATTTCCCTTTGTCTCCTGATATGCAGAGCTAAATTTGGCTTCAATCGCACTCATATTTACTCCTCTGTCAAGATGTTGCAAGCCCCTAGTCCTCTCCGATACCCGTTCGGTGCATTTTGCCAAATATTTTCTCGACTTCAACTTGCTTTAGAGCAAAATAAGTTCTAGCACCTTATTTCCCTTTGTCTCCTGATATGCAGAGCTAAATTTGGCTTCAATCGCACTCATATTTACTCCTCTGTCAAGATGTTGCAAGCCCCTAGTCCTCTCCGATACCCGTTCGGTGCATTTTGCCAAATATTTTCTCGACTTCAACTTGCTTTAGAGCAAAATAAGTTCTAGCACCTTATTTCCCTTTGTCTCCTGATATGCAGAGCTAAATTTGGCTTCAATCGCACTCATATTTACTCCTCTGTCAAGATGTTGCAAGCCCCTAGTCCTCTCCGATACCCGTTCGGTGCATTTTGCCAAATATTTTCTCGACTTCAACTTGCTTTAGAGCAAAATAAGTTCTAGCACCTTATTTCCCTTTGTCTCCTGATATGCAGAGCTAAATTTGGCTTCAATCGCACTCATATTTACTCCTCTGTCAAGATGTTGCAAGCCCCTAGTCCTCTCCGATACCCGTTCGGTGCATTTTGCCAAATATTTTCTCGACTTCAACTTGCTTTAGAGCAAAATAAGTTCTAGCACCTTATTTCCCTTTGTCTCCTGATATGCAGAGCTAAATTTGGCTTCAATCGCACTCATATTTACTCCTCTGTCAAGATGTTGCAAGCCCCTAGTCCTCTCCGATACCCGTTCGGTGCATTTTGCCAAATATTTTCTCGACTTCAACTTGCTTTAGAGCAAAATAAGTTCTAGCACCTTATTTCCCTTTGTCTCCTGATATGCAGAGCTAAATTTGGCTTCAATCGCACTCATATTTACTCCTCTGTCAAGATGTTGCAAGCCCCTAGTCCTCTCCGATACCCGTTCGGTGCATTTTGCCAAATATTTTCTCGACTTCAACTTGCTTTAGAGCAAAATAAGTTCTAGCACCTTATTTCCCTTTGTCTCCTGATATGCAGAGCTAAATTTGGCTTCAATCGCACTCATATTTACTCCTCTGTCAAGATGTTGCAAGCCCCTAGTCCTCTCCGATACCCGTTCGGTGCATTTTGCCAAATATTTTCTCGACTTCAACTTGCTTTAGAGCAAAATAAGTTCTAGCACCTTATTTCCCTTTGTCTCCTGATATGCAGAGCTAAATTTGGCTTCAATCGCACTCATATTTACTCCTCTGTCAAGATGTTGCAAGCCCCTAGTCCTCTCCGATACCCGTTCGGTGCATTTTGCCAAATATTTTCTCGACTTCAACTTGCTTTAGAGCAAAATAAGTTCTAGCACCTTATTTCCCTTTGTCTCCTGATATGCAGAGCTAAATTTGGCTTCAATCGCACTCATATTTACTCCTCTGTCAAGATGTTGCAAGCCCCTAGTCCTCTCCGATACCCGTTCGGTGCATTTTGCCAAATATTTTCTCGACTTCAACTTGCTTTAGAGCAAAATAAGTTCTAGCACCTTATTTCCCTTTGTCTCCTGATATGCAGAGCTAAATTTGGCTTCAATCGCACTCATATTTACTCCTCTGTCAAGATGTTGCAAGCCCCTAGTCCTCTCCGATACCCGTTCGGTGCATTTTGCCAAATATTTTCTCGACTTCAACTTGCTTTAGAGCAAAATAAGTTCTAGCACCTTATTTCCCTTTGTCTCCTGATATGCAGAGCTAAATTTGGCTTCAATCGCACTCATATTTACTCCTCTGTCAAGATGTTGCAAGCCCCTAGTCCTCTCCGATACCCGTTCGGTGCATTTTGCCAAATATTTTCTCGACTTCAACTTGCTTTAGAGCAAAATAAGTTCTAGCACCTTATTTCCCTTTGTCTCCTGATATGCAGAGCTAAATTTGGCTTCAATCGCACTCATATTTACTCCTCTGTCAAGATGTTGCAAGCCCCTAGTCCTCTCCGATACCCGTTCGGTGCATTTTGCCAAATATTTTCTCGACTTCAACTTGCTTTAGAGCAAAATAAGTTCTAGCACCTTATTTCCCTTTGTCTCCTGATATGCAGAGCTAAATTTGGCTTCAATCGCACTCATATTTACTCCTCTGTCAAGATGTTGCAAGCCCCTAGTCCTCTCCGATACCCGTTCGGTGCATTTTGCCAAATATTTTCTCGACTTCAACTTGCTTTAGAGCAAAATAAGTTCTAGCACCTTATTTCCCTTTGTCTCCTGATATGCAGAGCTAAATTTGGCTTCAATCGCACTCATATTTACTCCTCTGTCAAGATGTTGCAAGCCCCTAGTCCTCTCCGATACCCGTTCGGTGCATTTTGCCAAATATTTTCTCGACTTCAACTTGCTTTAGAGCAAAATAAGTTCTAGCACCTTATTTCCCTTTGTCTCCTGATATGCAGAGCTAAATTTGGCTTCAATCGCACTCATATTTACTCCTCTGTCAAGATGTTGCAAGCCCCTAGTCCTCTCCGATACCCGTTCGGTGCATTTTGCCAAATATTTTCTCGACTTCAACTTGCTTTAGAGCAAAATAAGTTCTAGCACCTTATTTCCCTTTGTCTCCTGATATGCAGAGCTAAATTTGGCTTCAATCGCACTCATATTTACTCCTCTGTCAAGATGTTGCAAGCCCCTAGTCCTCTCCGATACCCGTTCGGTGCATTTTGCCAAATATTTTCTCGACTTCAACTTGCTTTAGAGCAAAATAAGTTCTAGCACCTTATTTCCCTTTGTCTCCTGATATGCAGAGCTAAATTTGGCTTCAATCGCACTCATATTTACTCCTCTGTCAAGATGTTGCAAGCCCCTAGTCCTCTCCGATACCCGTTCGGTGCATTTTGCCAAATATTTTCTCGACTTCAACTTGCTTTAGAGCAAAATAAGTTCTAGCACCTTATTTCCCTTTGTCTCCTGATATGCAGAGCTAAATTTGGCTTCAATCGCACTCATATTTACTCCTCTGTCAAGATGTTGCAAGCCCCTAGTCCTCTCCGATACCCGTTCGGTGCATTTTGCCAAATATTTTCTCGACTTCAACTTGCTTTAGAGCAAAATAAGTTCTAGCACCTTATTTCCCTTTGTCTCCTGATATGCAGAGCTAAATTTGGCTTCAATCGCACTCATATTTACTCCTCTGTCAAGATGTTGCAAGCCCCTAGTCCTCTCCGATACCCGTTCGGTGCATTTTGCCAAATATTTTCTCGACTTCAACTTGCTTTAGAGCAAAATAAGTTCTAGCACCTTATTTCCCTTTGTCTCCTGATATGCAGAGCTAAATTTGGCTTCAATCGCACTCATATTTACTCCTCTGTCAAGATGTTGCAAGCCCCTAGTCCTCTCCGATACCCGTTCGGTGCATTTTGCCAAATATTTTCTCGACTTCAACTTGCTTTAGAGCAAAATAAGTTCTAGCACCTTATTTCCCTTTGTCTCCTGATATGCAGAGCTAAATTTGGCTTCAATCGCACTCATATTTACTCCTCTGTCAAGATGTTGCAAGCCCCTAGTCCTCTCCGATACCCGTTCGGTGCATTTTGCCAAATATTTTCTCGACTTCAACTTGCTTTAGAGCAAAATAAGTTCTAGCACCTTATTTCCCTTTGTCTCCTGATATGCAGAGCTAAATTTGGCTTCAATCGCACTCATATTTACTCCTCTGTCAAGATGTTGCAAGCCCCTAGTCCTCTCCGATACCCGTTCGGTGCATTTTGCCAAATATTTTCTCGACTTCAACTTGCTTTAGAGCAAAATAAGTTCTAGCACCTTATTTCCCTTTGTCTCCTGATATGCAGAGCTAAATTTGGCTTCAATCGCACTCATATTTACTCCTCTGTCAAGATGTTGCAAGCCCCTAGTCCTCTCCGATACCCGTTCGGTGCATTTTGCCAAATATTTTCTCGACTTCAACTTGCTTTAGAGCAAAATAAGTTCTAGCACCTTATTTCCCTTTGTCTCCTGATATGCAGAGCTAAATTTGGCTTCAATCGCACTCATATTTACTCCTCTGTCAAGATGTTGCAAGCCCCTAGTCCTCTCCGATACCCGTTCGGTGCATTTTGCCAAATATTTTCTCGACTTCAACTTGCTTTAGAGCAAAATAAGTTCTAGCACCTTATTTCCCTTTGTCTCCTGATATGCAGAGCTAAATTTGGCTTCAATCGCACTCATATTTACTCCTCTGTCAAGATGTTGCAAGCCCCTAGTCCTCTCCGATACCCGTTCGGTGCATTTTGCCAAATATTTTCTCGACTTCAACTTGCTTTAGAGCAAAATAAGTTCTAGCACCTTATTTCCCTTTGTCTCCTGATATGCAGAGCTAAATTTGGCTTCAATCGCACTCATATTTACTCCTCTGTCAAGATGTTGCAAGCCCCTAGTCCTCTCCGATACCCGTTCGGTGCATTTTGCCAAATATTTTCTCGACTTCAACTTGCTTTAGAGCAAAATAAGTTCTAGCACCTTATTTCCCTTTGTCTCCTGATATGCAGAGCTAAATTTGGCTTCAATCGCACTCATATTTACTCCTCTGTCAAGATGTTGCAAGCCCCTAGTCCTCTCCGATACCCGTTCGGTGCATTTTGCCAAATATTTTCTCGACTTCAACTTGCTTTAGAGCAAAATAAGTTCTAGCACCTTATTTCCCTTTGTCTCCTGATATGCAGAGCTAAATTTGGCTTCAATCGCACTCATATTTACTCCTCTGTCAAGATGTTGCAAGCCCCTAGTCCTCTCCGATACCCGTTCGGTGCATTTTGCCAAATATTTTCTCGACTTCAACTTGCTTTAGAGCAAAATAAGTTCTAGCACCTTATTTCCCTTTGTCTCCTGATATGCAGAGCTAAATTTGGCTTCAATCGCACTCATATTTACTCCTCTGTCAAGATGTTGCAAGCCCCTAGTCCTCTCCGATACCCGTTCGGTGCATTTTGCCAAATATTTTCTCGACTTCAACTTGCTTTAGAGCAAAATAAGTTCTAGCACCTTATTTCCCTTTGTCTCCTGATATGCAGAGCTAAATTTGGCTTCAATCGCACTCATATTTACTCCTCTGTCAAGATGTTGCAAGCCCCTAGTCCTCTCCGATACCCGTTCGGTGCATTTTGCCAAATATTTTCTCGACTTCAACTTGCTTTAGAGCAAAATAAGTTCTAGCACCTTATTTCCCTTTGTCTCCTGATATGCAGAGCTAAATTTGGCTTCAATCGCACTCATATTTACTCCTCTGTCAAGATGTTGCAAGCCCCTAGTCCTCTCCGATACCCGTTCGGTGCATTTTGCCAAATATTTTCTCGACTTCAACTTGCTTTAGAGCAAAATAAGTTCTAGCACCTTATTTCCCTTTGTCTCCTGATATGCAGAGCTAAATTTGGCTTCAATCGCACTCATATTTACTCCTCTGTCAAGATGTTGCAAGCCCCTAGTCCTCTCCGATACCCGTTCGGTGCATTTTGCCAAATATTTTCTCGACTTCAACTTGCTTTAGAGCAAAATAAGTTCTAGCACCTTATTTCCCTTTGTCTCCTGATATGCAGAGCTAAATTTGGCTTCAATCGCACTCATATTTACTCCTCTGTCAAGATGTTGCAAGCCCCTAGTCCTCTCCGATACCCGTTCGGTGCATTTTGCCAAATATTTTCTCGACTTCAACTTGCTTTAGAGCAAAATAAGTTCTAGCACCTTATTTCCCTTTGTCTCCTGATATGCAGAGCTAAATTTGGCTTCAATCGCACTCATATTTACTCCTCTGTCAAGATGTTGCAAGCCCCTAGTCCTCTCCGATACCCGTTCGGTGCATTTTGCCAAATATTTTCTCGACTTCAACTTGCTTTAGAGCAAAATAAGTTCTAGCACCTTATTTCCCTTTGTCTCCTGATATGCAGAGCTAAATTTGGCTTCAATCGCACTCATATTTACTCCTCTGTCAAGATGTTGCAAGCCCCTAGTCCTCTCCGATACCCGTTCGGTGCATTTTGCCAAATATTTTCTCGACTTCAACTTGCTTTAGAGCAAAATAAGTTCTAGCACCTTATTTCCCTTTGTCTCCTGATATGCAGAGCTAAATTTGGCTTCAATCGCACTCATATTTACTCCTCTGTCAAGATGTTGCAAGCCCCTAGTCCTCTCCGATACCCGTTCGGTGCATTTTGCCAAATATTTTCTCGACTTCAACTTGCTTTAGAGCAAAATAAGTTCTAGCACCTTATTTCCCTTTGTCTCCTGATATGCAGAGCTAAATTTGGCTTCAATCGCACTCATATTTACTCCTCTGTCAAGATGTTGCAAGCCCCTAGTCCTCTCCGATACCCGTTCGGTGCATTTTGCCAAATATTTTCTCGACTTCAACTTGCTTTAGAGCAAAATAAGTTCTAGCACCTTATTTCCCTTTGTCTCCTGATATGCAGAGCTAAATTTGGCTTCAATCGCACTCATATTTACTCCTCTGTCAAGATGTTGCAAGCCCCTAGTCCTCTCCGATACCCGTTCGGTGCATTTTGCCAAATATTTTCTCGACTTCAACTTGCTTTAGAGCAAAATAAGTTCTAGCACCTTATTTCCCTTTGTCTCCTGATATGCAGAGCTAAATTTGGCTTCAATCGCACTCATATTTACTCCTCTGTCAAGATGTTGCAAGCCCCTAGTCCTCTCCGATACCCGTTCGGTGCATTTTGCCAAATATTTTCTCGACTTCAACTTGCTTTAGAGCAAAATAAGTTCTAGCACCTTATTTCCCTTTGTCTCCTGATATGCAGAGCTAAATTTGGCTTCAATCGCACTCATATTTACTCCTCTGTCAAGATGTTGCAAGCCCCTAGTCCTCTCCGATACCCGTTCGGTGCATTTTGCCAAATATTTTCTCGACTTCAACTTGCTTTAGAGCAAAATAAGTTCTAGCACCTTATTTCCCTTTGTCTCCTGATATGCAGAGCTAAATTTGGCTTCAATCGCACTCATATTTACTCCTCTGTCAAGATGTTGCAAGCCCCTAGTCCTCTCCGATACCCGTTCGGTGCATTTTGCCAAATATTTTCTCGACTTCAACTTGCTTTAGAGCAAAATAAGTTCTAGCACCTTATTTCCCTTTGTCTCCTGATATGCAGAGCTAAATTTGGCTTCAATCGCACTCATATTTACTCCTCTGTCAAGATGTTGCAAGCCCCTAGTCCTCTCCGATACCCGTTCGGTGCATTTTGCCAAATATTTTCTCGACTTCAACTTGCTTTAGAGCAAAATAAGTTCTAGCACCTTATTTCCCTTTGTCTCCTGATATGCAGAGCTAAATTTGGCTTCAATCGCACTCATATTTACTCCTCTGTCAAGATGTTGCAAGCCCCTAGTCCTCTCCGATACCCGTTCGGTGCATTTTGCCAAATATTTTCTCGACTTCAACTTGCTTTAGAGCAAAATAAGTTCTAGCACCTTATTTCCCTTTGTCTCCTGATATGCAGAGCTAAATTTGGCTTCAATCGCACTCATATTTACTCCTCTGTCAAGATGTTGCAAGCCCCTAGTCCTCTCCGATACCCGTTCGGTGCATTTTGCCAAATATTTTCTCGACTTCAACTTGCTTTAGAGCAAAATAAGTTCTAGCACCTTATTTCCCTTTGTCTCCTGATATGCAGAGCTAAATTTGGCTTCAATCGCACTCATATTTACTCCTCTGTCAAGATGTTGCAAGCCCCTAGTCCTCTCCGATACCCGTTCGGTGCATTTTGCCAAATATTTTCTCGACTTCAACTTGCTTTAGAGCAAAATAAGTTCTAGCACCTTATTTCCCTTTGTCTCCTGATATGCAGAGCTAAATTTGGCTTCAATCGCACTCATATTTACTCCTCTGTCAAGATGTTGCAAGCCCCTAGTCCTCTCCGATACCCGTTCGGTGCATTTTGCCAAATATTTTCTCGACTTCAACTTGCTTTAGAGCAAAATAAGTTCTAGCACCTTATTTCCCTTTGTCTCCTGATATGCAGAGCTAAATTTGGCTTCAATCGCACTCATATTTACTCCTCTGTCAAAGATGTTGCAAGCCCCTAGTCCTCTCCGATACCCGTTCGGTGCATTTTGCCAAATATTTTCTCGACTTCAACTTGCTTTAGAGCAAAATAAGTTCTAGCACCTTATTTCCCTTTGTCTCCTGATATGCAGAGCTAAATTTGGCTTCAATCGCACTCATATTTACTCCTCTGTCAAGATGTTGCAAGCCCCTAGTCCTCTCCGATACCCGTTCGGTGCATTTTGCCAAATATTTTCTCGACTTCAACTTGCTTTAGAGCAAAATAAGTTCTAGCACCTTATTTCCCTTTGTCTCCTGATATGCAGAGCTAAATTTGGCTTCAATCGCACTCATATTTACTCCTCTGTCAAAATGTTGCAAGCCCCTAGTCCTCTCCGATACCCGTTCGGTGCATTTTGCCAAATATTTTCTCGACTTCAACTTGCTTTAGAGCAAAATAAGTTCTAGCACCTTATTTCCCTTTGTCTCCTGATATGCAGAGCTAAATTTGGCTTCAATCGCACTCATATTTACTCCTCTGTCAAGATGTTGCAAGCCCCTAGTCCTCTCCGATACCCGTTCGGTGCATTTTGCCAAATATTTTCTCGACTTCAACTTGCTTTAGAGCAAAATAAGTTCTAGCACCTTATTTCCCTTTGTCTCCTGATATGCAGAGCTAAATTTGGCTTCAATCGCACTCATATTTACTCCTCTGTCAAGATGTTGCAAGCCCCTAGTCCTCTCCGATACCCGTTCGGTGCATTTTGCCAAATATTTTCTCGACTTCAACTTGCTTTAGAGCAAAATAAGTTCTAGCACCTTATTTCCCTTTGTCTCCTGATATGCAGAGCTAAATTTGGCTTCAATCGCACTCATATTTACTCCTCTGTCAAGATGTTGCAAGCCCCTAGTCCTCTCCGATACCCGTTCGGTGCATTTTGCCAAATATTTTCTCGACTTCAACTTGCTTTAGAGCAAAATAAGTTCTAGCACCTTATTTCCCTTTGTCTCCTGATATGCAGAGCTAAATTTGGCTTCAATCGCACTCATATTTACTCCTCTGTCAAGATGTTGCAAGCCCCTAGTCCTCTCCGATACCCGTTCGGTGCATTTTGCCAAATATTTTCTCGACTTCAACTTGCTTTAGAGCAAAATAAGTTCTAGCACCTTATTTCCCTTTGTCTCCTGATATGCAGAGCTAAATTTGCTTCAATCGCACTCATATTTACTCCTCTGTCAAGATGTTGCAAGCCCCTAGTCCTCTCCGATACCCGTTCGGTGCATTTTGCCAAATATTTTCTCGACTTCAACTTGCTTTAGAGCAAAATAAGTTCTAGCACCTTATTTCCCTTTGTCTCCTGATATGCAGAGCTAAATTTGGCTTCAATCGCACTCATATTTACTCCTCTGTCAAGATGTTGCAAGCCCCTAGTCCTCTCCGATACCCGTTCGGTGCATTTTGCCAAATATTTTCTCGACTTCAACTTGCTTTAGAGCAAAATAAGTTCTAGCACCTTATTTCCCTTTGTCTCCTGATATGCAGAGCTAAATTTGGCTTCAATCGCACTCATATTTACTCCTCTGTCAAGATGTTGCAAGCCCCTACTCCTCTCCGATACCCGTTCGGTGCATTTTGCCAAATATTTTCTCGACTTCAACTTGCTTTAGAGCAAAATAAGTTCTAGCACCTTATTTCCCTTTGTCTCCTGATATGCAGAGCTAAATTTGGCTTCAATCGCGCTCATATTTACTCCTCTGTCAAGATGTTGCAAGCCCCTAGTCCTCCCCGGTACCCGTTCGGTGCATTTTGCCAAATATTTTCTCGACTTCAACTTGCTTTAGAGCAAAATAAGTTCTAGCACCTTATTTCCCTTTGTCTCCTGATATGCAGAGCTAAATTTGGCTTCAATCGCACTCATATTTACTCCTCTGTCAAGATATTGCAAGCCCCTAGTCCTCTCCGATACCCGTTCGGTGCATTTTGCCAAATATTTTCTCGACTTCAACTTGCTTTACAGCAAAATAAGTTCTAGGACCTTCTTTCCCTTTGTCTCCTGATATGCAGAGCTAAATTTGGCTTCAATCGCACTCATATTTACTCCTCTGTCAAGATGTTGCAAGCCCCTAGTCCTCTCCGATACCCGTTCGGTGCATTTTGCCAAATATTTTCTCGACTTCAACTTGCTTTAGAGCAAAATAAGTTCTAGCACCTTATTTCCCTTTGTCTCCTGATATGCAGAGCTAAATTTGGCTTCAATCGCACTCATATTTACTCCTCTGTCAAAATGTTGCAAGCCCCTAGTCCTCTCCGATACCCGTTCGGTGCATTTTGCCAAATATTTTCTCGACTTCAACTTGCTTTAGAGCAAAATAAGTTCTAGCACCTTATTTACCTTTGTCTCCTGATATGCAGAGCTAAATTTGGCTTCAATCGCACTCATATTTACTCCTCTGTCAAGATGTTGCAAGCCCCTAGTCCTCTCCGATACCCGTTCGGTGCATTTTGCCAAATATTTTCTCGACTTCAACTTGCTTTAGAGCAAAATAAGTTCTAGCACCTTATTTCCCTTTGTCTCCTGATATGCAGAGCTAAATTTGGCTTCAATCGCACTCATATTTACTCCTCTGTCAAGATGTTGCAAGCCCCTAGTCCTCTCCGATACCCGTTCGGTGCATTTTGCCAAATATTTTCTCGACTTCAACTTGCTTTAGAGCAAAATAAGTTCTAGCACCTTATTTCCCTTTGTCTCCTGATATGCAGAGCTAAATTTGGCTTCAATCGCACTCATATTTACTCCTCTGTCAAGATGTTGCAAGCCCCTAGTCCTCTCCGATACCCGTTCGGTGCATTTTGCCAAATATTTTCTCGACTTCAACTTGCTTTAGAGCAAAATAAGTTCTAGCACCTTATTTCCCTTTGTCTCCTGATATGCAGAGCTAAATTTTGCTTCAATCGCACTCATATTTACTCCTCTGTCAAGATGTTGCAAGCCCCTAGTCCTCTCCGATACCCGTTTGGTGCATTTTGCCAAATATTTTCTTGACTTCAACTTGCTTTAGAGCAAAATAAGTTCTAGCACCTTATTTCCCTTTGTCTCCTGATATGCAGAGCTAAATTTGGCTTCAATCGCACTCATATTTACTCCTCTGTCAAGATGTTGCAAGCCCCTAGTCCTCTCCGATACCCGTTCGGTGCATTTTGCCAAATATTTTCTCGACTTCAACTTGCTTTAGAGCAAAATAAGTTCTAGCACCTTATTTCCCTTTGTCTCCTGATATGCAGAGCTAAATTTGGCTTCAATCGCACTCATATTTACTCCTCTGTCAAGATGTTGCAAGCCCCTAGTCCTCTCCGATACCCGTTCGGTGCATTTTGCCAAATATTTTCTCGACTTCAACTTGCTTTACAGCAAAATAAGTTCTAGCACCTTATTTCCCTTTGTCTCCTGATATGCAGAGCTAAATTTGGCTTCAATCGCACTCATATTTACTCCTCTGTCAAGATGTTGCAAGCGCCTAGTCCTCTCCGATACCCGTTCGGTGCATTTTGCCAAATATTTTCTCGACTTCAACTTGCTTTAGAGCAAAATAAGTTCTAGCACCTTATTTCCCTTTGTCTCCTGATATGCAGAGCTAAATTTGGCTTCAATCGCACTCATATTTACTCCTCTGTCAAGATGTTGCAAGCCCCTAGTCCTCTCCGATACCCGTTCGGTGCATTTTGCCAAATATTTTCTCGACTTCAACTTGCTTTAGAGCAAAATAAGTTCTAGCACCTTATTTCCCTTTGTCTCCTGATATGCAGAGCTAAATTTGCCTTCAATCGCACTCATATTTACTCCTCTGTCAAGATGTTGCAAGCCCCTAGTCCTCTCCGATACCCGTTCGGTGCATTTTGCCAAATATTTTCTCGACTTCAACTTGCTTTAGAGCAAAATAAGTTCTAGCACCTTATTTCCCTTTGTCTCCTGATATGCAGAGCTAAATTTGGCTTCAATCGCGCTCATATTTACTCCTCTGTCAAGATGTTGCAAGCCCCTAGTCCTCTCCGATACCCGTTCGGTGCATTTTGCCAAATATTTTCTCGACTTCAACTTGCTTTAGAGCAAAATAAGTTCTAGCACCTTATTTCCCTTTGTCTCCTGATATGCAGAGCTAAATTTGGCTTCAATCGCACTCATATTTACTCCTCTGTCAAGATATTGCAAGCCCCTAGTCCTCTCCGATACCCGTTCGGTGCATTTTGCCAAATATTTTCTCGACGTCAACTTGCTTTACAGCAAAATAAGTTCTAGGACCTTATTTCCCTTTGTCTCCTGATATGCAGAGCTAAATTTGGCTTCAATCGCACTCATATTTACTCCTCTGTCAAAATGTTGCAAGCCCCTAGTCCTCTCCGATACCCGTTCGGTGCATTTTGCCAAATATTTTCTCGACTTCAACTTGCTTTAGAGCAAAATAAGTTCGAGCACCTTATTTCCCTTTGTCTCCTGATATGCAGAGCTAAATTTGGCTTCAATCGCACTCATATTTACTCCTCTGTCAAAATGTTGCAAGCCCCTAGTCCTCTCCGATACCCATTCGGTGCATTTTGCCAAATATTTTCTCGACTTCAACTTGCTTTAGAGCAAAATAAGTTCTAGCACCTTATTTCCCTTTGTCTCCTGATATGCAGAGCTAAATTTGGCTTCAATCGCACTCATATTTACTCCTCTGTCAAGATGTGGCAAGCCCCTAGTCCTCTCCGATACCCGTTCGGTGCATTTTGCCAAATATTTTCTCGACTTCAACTTGCTTTAGAGCAAAATAAGTTCTAGCACCTTATTTCCCTTTGTCTCCTGATATGCAGAGCTAAATTTGGCTTCAATCGCACTCATATTTACTCCTCTGTCAAGATGTTGCAAGCCCCTAGTCCTCTCCGATACCCGTTCGGTGCATTTTGCCAAATATTTTCTCGACTTCAACTTGCTTTAGAGCAAAATAAGTTCTAGAACCTTTGTCGCGTGTTGAGTGAGGCCAGGAGACAAAAGGCGTCAAGTCGGACCAAACTATTTTATTGACCGTTCGGGCCGGTCGCTCGAGTAGAAGAAGAAGTAACTAGCTCGCGTCTCGTGAGCGCGAGATGGCAGGGCACAAACAGGGTCATGTGGCCAAAGGCGATGTTGGTGCAGCTAGTGCTGCTACATCATCCTCCCTCCCCTGGAGAAAGATGATGCTGAAGCTGCAGGCTGGATAGTGCGGTGCAGATCCCACGATACGTGCTTGCTTGAAGCTGGGTGCAGTGGGAAAGATCTAGATATGGCTGAGGGGGCGGTACGATCGTCATGCTGTGTGTCAGACTTGTTCGTATCTGAAGAAACTTCCAGCTGGGTGAAATGCGCCAGAGATGAGGGGTCTAGGTGAGCGGGCTGCAGCCTATCGATGGAGATGTTGTCCTCGCGGCCATTAAGCTGTACACGGTAGAACTTGGCGTATCGGTGCAGAACTTGAAAGGGGCCGTCGAAATGAGGCTGAAGAGGCTTACGAACGGCATCCCGGCGAATAAAAACATGTGTACAGCTTTCAAGCTCTGGGCTGATGAAGGGATGGCTACGAAGGCTTCGTCGGGT